>NC_142039.1:46618842-46770471 GCF_982192425.1 Myodes glareolus | reverse complement strand
AATCCCAGGACTCTGGAGGTGTCAGTCTCTGAGTATGATGCTGTTTGGTCTGTGTGTGTCTTTACATGATGAAGGGCCACATTTTCCTCTGCAAACAAAACAAATCTGAAATCATAATAAATGACAGAATTTTCTTTTCTTATGAGTCAGTTTCTCTCAGGGACAAATGTTCTGTGTTCATTTATTTTCAGTTTATATACTTCATGTTGGTGTGTACCCTGCATGACAACACCCAACCTGTCTCTCTTAGCTTTCTGAAGGCTAGTACTGCAGAGTCCTTTCCTGTTCTTGGCATATGCAGCCCATTTCTTAAAGGTGATGGGATTCTAATACCAAGAGCTTCTCTTAGTGCTTGGCCCTGTGAAGTATCACATGAGGTTGTTTGACTCAGAAAAGCTTTTACATCACTGTTCCAAGACAGGGTCTTGGAACACCCTCGGCATGGGTCTCACCAAGAAACCGCCTTCTGCTTTCATTGGAGTCTCAGATTTTCACTCGGGATCTGGAGCCATGCCCCTTATTTCTCCAGTAGGAAAAATGTAGTGGGCAGGGTTTTCTAGAAGAACAGAATCGGGGGTGGGTGGGCATTAGTTTGTCTCCCACATTGGGATTGTATAGTTCAGAGAACCATATGGCTGCTTGGTTTAGGAAGGTGATGTCTCTGCAGTCTGAATGTGGAGTTGAAAGCCTGGAAGACCCCTGTGGAGTCACTGGTTTTGAGTCCACATAGGAAAGAAGGTGAAGTAACAGGAGAATGATGTTAGTAGTCACAGTAGCAGCAGTAATAGTTGCATGCCTGCAGAACTCAGCGGCAGAGGCAAGTGCACAATCACAGCCTTTTCCCATTACCTCTTTCTCTCTGGTGAGTCCATTGTAAGGTACTATTTACATTGTTTTGCATGGAGGTCATTCCCTGTCAGTTCACTGTTTCTGCAAATACCTTCTGTGACACACTCCTAGGTGATTCAAGTCCCACAAGTTGACTGTCAAGATCATACATACAGAGAATGCTACTCCTCCCTGTGTTTCAGGTGCCATGCTTTGAAATTTGCAGAGGTCCTCCTCCTACAGCATGCATGCTTTCTTTGTCTTTACTAGTGGGCCTTTATGACAACGGACGTCCCAACAAAGAGGCCACAATCCATGAGATATGCTATTCCCTAGTGCACTACAGCTCATGAAGCCTAGGGTAGAAGATGCTATGACTTGCCCTTTGGAGTCAGTGGATGAGCAGATCTTTTCAGATCTACTCAGTGCTACTTTTTAGCACTACTTTGCCCTAGCTAATAATTATGAAAGATGTAGATGTAGTTAACTTTTTCTTTTTCAAGACTGGGAAGAAATCAGATTGTTGCCCTTAGGACTAGATTTTCTTCTGCTTCTAAGCAAAATCTGACATCGATAAAAATATCCCATAAAGAGTACCAAGGTCATTTGGCCCACCAGCCATTGGCCTGTTATCATCTCTGTCTGTAGGCTCTCTCCCATATACATCTCCGCTTTCTTTGTTTGGGTGAAGGGCTTGCACTCAAAGCCATTCTTCAGAACTGCTCTGAATAGAGGTCCGTCAGGTGTTCATCAGCACCACACCTTTCTCTTCCAGCTGAGACCAGATGTTGAATTGCTAGGGTGGGAGTGGTATTTTCTTGTCACCTTGGAGCTTCTGTTTTCATATTTACAGGTTCAGTTATGTCACCTGACTTCTTGATGCCTGTGCCTACTACTTCCATTAACTTCTTGTTTTCTTATTTCTCTTGCCTAGTAAATATTAGATAGTTTCCAGTTTAAGAATTTTCAACTTTGTCATGGCACAAAACTAATAGCACACAGCTACTTGAAACTGAATTTGAACTCAGCGGTTTTCACTCTTTTCTATGATTGCGATTTATAGTAACACTCTTGTTAGGATGCTGGCCAGTGGCAGTGGCTGTAGATTTCTGTCAACCTCACAGTCTGAGCAGAAACTCGCTGTTTATTCTGCTCCCTGTGTGTGCTGTGTTGCTATGCCACGAAGTAGACTACGTATGTTAAAGCATTCTGACTTGTTCGGGATATTTTATTAGTTTGTAATTATATTCCAGGTCAAGTAGCATCTGTGCTCTGTACTGGTACCCAGCTAGGAGCTGGTACTGACATTTATCAGAGGTGTCCCGGGTCAAGCAGCATCTGTGCTCTGTACTGGTACCCAGCTAGGAGCTGGTACCGACATTTATCAGAGGTATCCTGGGTCAAGCAGCATCTGTGCTCTGTACTGGTGCCCAGCTAAGAGCTGGTACCGACATATATCAGAACTGGTTTCATTTTTCCCAACTGAAACCCTTTCAGCAGTCCTCACTCTTCTCCTCCCCATCTCTGGTAACCCTCAGTCTGCTTTCTCTTTCTTTGAATTTGCCTGTTCTAGGTTCCTCATAGACACATTCTCTGATGTTTAAAGTATATTTGTAAAATCCACAGCTACCTTTCTTAAATTCATGGCTTCAATCACCAGTTGGTCTGCCATTCTTTCCTTAGCTATAGCCTTAAAGATACTCCAGCATGGATGTCTGTGAGCGAGGTAGGAAGGAAATCATGGAGAGTTCCAAGAAATACCAGACCTTGCTGCTTTCAATCAGGACCCCCATTTCTCCACCCCCCTCAAAAAAAAAAAGAAAAAAGGAAAGAAAGAAAAAAGATTTATATTTCCTAAATTGGCACATTTTACGGGACTCCATCTTTTCCTGGGCTACAAGGCACCAGAGACTCTGTGGAAAGGGCCGATATATTTTCTCAAGTGTTATAAGAAGCTGAAAACAACCTGAAATGTTGAGTGAATGAAGTGGTATCTGCCCTTTAACAAACACAGATTGAGAACTGGGGTTTAGCTCAGTGCCAGAGTAAGCCCAGGTTCAGATACATCAGTCTCTGAGTTCCAACACAAGGTCCACAAAGTGTCAATCAGATCAACAGACAAAACCCCACAAGTTAGAAGCTAGATTTACAGGAAAGGCACCTTCTTTGGTTTCTTTACAGCTAGGTTACAAGCTTAGTTTTCTTGTGTGTCTTTGCATGAGCATGCATTTGTATGCTCATGTGGGTGCGGTGTGTGCAGGTACAGATGGACGCCAGAGGCCAGCCTCCAGGGGTGTTTCTCAGGTATTGGCCCCCATGGGTGCTGGGAATGGAATTCAAATCCTCTGGAAGATCAATTAGTGCTCTCAGCTGCTGAGCCATCTCTCCAGCCCCCATCTTACTGAAGATAAAGACTTTGAGATGAAATCTTTCTTTGATCTGGAACTCACAAGTAGTCTATGCTGACTAGCCAGAAAGCCGCTGAGATCCACATCTCTTCTCCCAAGTCGTGGAACTGTAGACAAACACCACCAGCCCAGCTTTCAATGGGTTCTGGGGATCTGAACTCTGGGAGTCATGTTTGTATAGCACCCACTTTACTAACCGCATCACTTCCCCAGTGCCATCCAGGGTAATTGTGTTGCAGCTCACCTTGGGTGTTCAAATGATGCAAGTCAGACTGATGGAAGGGTCACGGGTTTACGGACATACATCAAGGGGAAATGCACCAATAACTTCCAGTCTGTCCACTAACGAACTTACTTCAAAGTCAGAATAATTATTGGTTGAACTTTCCCTTCCTTCTTGTATTTTTTCTTTTTTTTCTTGCCCTGTGTTCTTTTACAATAGGGTTTATGTTTTTCAAGTCCAGTTAATGATGTTGAGTATCATTCAAAGCACTAGTCACCACTGTGGTTTATTCTTTAATTAATGGTAAGGTGATTTTGCAGACAGGTGATACAGTTTAATTTATTATAGAGACTGTTCTTGCTAGTTATTGATTAGCGATGAATAAATTACTGCCGTTTTAATCATAAGTTTTCTTTTGGGAATAATTATCAGTTTCTGTATTTGTAAGCTGGTGGCTTTATTGTCCTCCATGTTAACAGGAAAGAACTTGCCTGCCTCTGCCACAGGTAAATTTAGGGCAGAAGGAGACAAGTTTCCATGCTTGTAGTTTGATCTTGACTTTTATTACAGATACAAGTCTATGTGCTTAAAAATGACTTCAAACTGCCTTTCCTGTCGAGTAGCTTTTGCACTACCTGCCTGACAGATGGTGTTGGAAGTCATTACTGAAATCATGTGTTTACCTGCTCATGGACATGTGTTCACCAGATGCACCCTGTTTACCCAGGACTGCTTGTTTCTTAAAGAAATATGCACCTTCTGGAGAGCGTTGCATAACTTAGGAGAACAGAAGTTAAGCAAGCCGAAGCTTCCGATTGTGCACCCCCGGATTAGCCACAGTCAGAAGACCCATTTCACCTTTAATGAGAGCTCACTCAGGAGTGTTAGTCTGTGCTTCTTTTGAGTGTACTTTAATTCTACCCACCCTCTGAATTATTTAACAGTTGGTCACCCCACCCTGCCTTGGTTCAGTGGCAGCACTAGTGACCAACCAGTCTTTTAAGGAGATGGTGTCATTAACAACGCCTGAGGAGTTTTGGGAGCATGTTTCACAGACCACTGTTGAAATTGTATTTGCTCCTTTCAGTTCTAAACTCTGATTTTGGAGGTCTGGCATCCAGATGAAGTGTTTTCTTCATTTTAGTCTTTTATAGATAAGTTCTGTGCTCATGAAGATTGAACTGGGTGCCGAGGATTTGATTTGCTAACATGAGAACCTTATTTAACTTTCCTGTCTCACCACCGTCTCTCTTTCTCTTGAAAAGTGACTAGTGCTGGATGGTAGCAGCTCCTCTCTAATGTGCCCCAAGCCCTCGGCTTTGGAAGGGCTGTGTCTAACTGTCTGCACAGCCCAGGAAACAAGGGAAGCCATTGTGCGAGGACCGTGACAGGTGCAGAACTGTAAATAATTACAGGTCTGGGCAGAAAGCGGGCCGGCGATGCACAGCAGCTGGCAGGCCTGACCTGTGCCAGGTCTGACCTGAGTGAAGGAGCCTGAATTCATGGCAAGCTCAGATTTGTTTTATAGTGTGCAGCTCATCTTCGGCTGCAGGAAGAGGCAGCTGATTGAGGCAAGATACCAGCTGAACAGCGAGGAACCTTGATTATTGGGAAAGAGACTTGCCCACTGTGCTACCTCTGGGATGGCTGCAGGGCCAGCTGGGACTCGTAGGGTGTGTTTCAGCCCTGATTTACATTTTGGCTGAAGTAAACCACTCAACAGTAAATGTATTCAGTTATCAGCAAGGTGGCTTGGGCTTTTTATTTTTATTTTTCTAAAACTTTTATTGTTAATTAGTTCTAAGATGTCAAGTCTTGAACTTAGGGATACATGTGACTGTTGAGAAGAGGGGGGCAGCTGTGATTATGCAGTTTCTAGGGAAGGCCTAACTTCTTTTTGATGTTGTTTCTCAGAGAACAGAGTTAAGAAGGACCACAGCCTGTTGAGGGTAGGGACAAAAAGCTGAGGACTGGGCTGGGGAGGTGGCTGTGGGCTGAATTGTCATCGACTGGTGAAGTGCTTCCACTAATTGGTAATTTTATATTAAAAAAAAAAGTCTGCATTTCTGGCTTTCTAGGAAAACCCTACAGACCCAGTCCTGCAGCAGGCTGGAGTGATGAAGACTGCGTCTGCCCCTTTAGATACTGGTGTGCCCTGTCGTCCTCAGTCTCTGCCACACTGGCACTACTGTCACTTTCCTGGCCATGTTGAACTAATGGGACAGCCCTACTGTGGGCTTTGTGCGTGCGAGGATGGGCAGGTGTCAGTAACGTTGCCCGGCTGCTGTGTTCCTTGCCAAGCCCTCCACGTCTGATTCTCCCCTTTCCTAACACTTACGCTCTCCCCGTTATGGTTAAAGTCACAGCCCTGAGATCATCAAGTTGTGCCTGGCCATCCTTACTTAATACAGAAAATGCAGGTTTCCTGGATGGGGATCTTGTGACTGTTTTCAGTTTTATGCCTCACACATTGGCATCCTTTATTTGCCTGTTTTTCTCCCTGTTTTCAGAGGAGCTTGGCTTTATTAAAGGTAAAGAGACAATGAGGAAAAGGCATGTGGCCTCTCTCAAAGCCCCGGACACTCTAGAGGCTGGCAGATCATGGTGTAATGTCATGGCGGGTGATTTAAAATGCAGCGGTGGTCTTCAGGTAGTGGAGAGGTGATACAGGTTGAAGGTGTTTCTGGAAGAAGTAAAGTGTGCCATTCTCCCTTCGTGTCTCTACACCTGTACTGTTTGACTTTTATGACCCAGGTGCTTCTTCAGTTCAAGTGATTTCTCTTTGTTTCTCCATGAGGGACAGAGCATAGGCAAGGGAGGATTTCGCTCCCGTTGTCTGAAATTCCCCAGTTTCTGTTGCAGTTTGTATTGTAAAAGTGATGAAAGTTAAGGAAAATCATCGCCATATGTTGACTTCTGGCGTATAGCCTGTTCATAAGCGGGATGTTGTGGGCTCAGATAACGTTCCTGGATGAAATGAGGTGGACTAAAGAGCAGCCAACTCTAGCCTTCAGGACAAACCTAACTAGTTGCTTGTTTTTATTAATAAAGTTTTATTGGAACAGACTTGAGTTTATTAGCCAGCGTGCTTTCCCACTGTTAGGATAGAGTCAGGAGTTTAGTTGTGACATAGACCATATGTCCCTCAAACTCTGAAACAGTTATTTGGCAGTTGACTGGAAAAAAAAAGTCTGCTGTCTTCCCTATAGAAGATTCTGTCCAAAAATGAACACAACAGCATCAACTCTAACCAACTCTTCTCTGCTCTCTAAAATAATTTTGTTGAAAACGAAATGACTTAGTTATATAATTTATTTTCTTTTTTAAAATTTACTTTGTTTTTCCATTTTATGTTGTTGGTGTTTGCTTGCATGTATGTCATCTATGTACCACATACATGCCTGGTGATGTGAAGAGGGTATTGGATTTCCTGGGACTGGACAGTGTGAGCTGTCAGCTGGGTGCTGGGGATAGAACCCTGGTCTGCTGGAAAAGCAGCCAGTGCTCTTAAGCATGGCTCAAGCCATCACCTCTGCCTTTGATTCATTTTCAAAATACTTATGGCAGTTTAATTTTGAAATCAATTTATAGAGTACCTGATTTATTTAACATAATTTAGTTTGTTTTAAGTGATATTCAGATTATTTAATGCTAAAATGAAGTAGAACTTTTAACTGTTTTAAGTTAGCATGTAACTGTTCAGATGAGTGTGCTACAGTGTGATATCCCAACACGTGCAAAGAGAAGGAGTGTTTCATTAATTCTGTGGGCCACACTGCAGAACAGCCAAGCCAGTCCTCTCTGCACTGTCCTGATTTCAGTGTGTATCTTACAAGAACTACCCCGTTCAAATGAATTCAGACTTCGTTTTCTCTTAGGCGCTGTGTTAGTTAGCTTCCCATTAATATAACAAAGTCTATGAATTAACTTATAGAGAAGTTTATTGTGATTTATGGTTTTGGAGAGTTTTGGCTGTGGTCAACTGAGCATAGCTTTTGGGTTTCTCAGGACGATGCTGGATGGTAATGAGAGGGAAGTCCTAGCTGAGCAAACTTGGCCAGGAAGTGGAACAGTGGAGAGTAACATCTCATAAGCCCTGCTAAAGACACCACCCCTAGTGTGGTGGTTTGATGAAAAATGTTCCTATAGACTCCTGTATTTTGAACATTTGGTCTCCAGTTGGTGATGCTCTTTGGAGGTGCAGTCTTGCTGAAGGAAGTATGTCACTGAGGGCACACCTAGAACGTTTAGAGCCGTGGTTCTCAACCTTCCTAATGCTGTAACCCTATAATGCAGTTCTTCATGTTGTGGTGAACCCCAACCATAAAATTGTTTCTGTTGGTACCTCATAACTGTACTTTTTATACTGTCATCCGTCATAATGCAAATGTATTTGTTTTTCGATGGTCTTAGGTGACCCTGTGAAAGGGTTCCTTCCAAAGGGTTCAACTCCTAAAGGGGTCATGAACATAGGCTAAGAACCACTGGCTTAAAGCCTTGCCATGCATCCAGCTTCTCTCTGCTTTGCATTTGTGGTGAAGGTGTGATCTTCCAGCTTCCATCTCCGGCTGCTTGCCCCGTGCCTCCCTACTATGATGCTTCCCTCGGGCTCTATAACCCCAAACTCCTTTGTCTAGAAGTTCCCTTTGCATTGAGTTTGTCACAGCTACAGAAAAGTAATTAGTGCAACTGTTGAATTAGAACAACCTTGTCCTGGTGTTCCATTTTCTCCCCATAGTGATGCCATTGGAACAACACCTCTAACACATGAGCATTTGGAGAGACATTCAGCAAACCCGTACATCTTTTCAGGCCAGTTTTATGCTTTCTCTCTCTTTCTCTCTCTCCATCATCATTTTCATCAGAGGACACCTTGTGAGAGATGGTTCTTTCTTTCCACCATCTGGGTCCTAGAGATTGAACTCGGGTTGTCTGGCTTGGTGTCAGACACTTTTACCCACTAAGCTATCTCACTAGCCCAAAACTATGTTTTTATTATCAATTATGTGATTGACCCTCAGTTTTATATATACATTCATGGATATTTTAAGTGTACAAATGTTCATATATGGTCCATTATGATGGAAGTTTCAATTTTTATAACTGTTAAAAGCTTTAGTGATTAGGAAAATAGTTAATTCTTATTTAATGATGAAACTTAAGCACTCTTAGACACTAATAAAATTATCTTTATTGCTTCTTTCGATTCTGAAAGCATTTAATAATAGCAGTTCAGAGAGTGGGGATGTAGCTCAGCAGGAGAGCATGAGCTTCATTTCTCGAATCCTTATCATCATAAACAAACAGACACTCAAAAATCCACCATGCCTATTTGGTGGACATCACTCAACATAATTACTGGGTGCCTCGATTATTAAATACTGCTTTAGGCACCAGAACTTCAGCACTGAATAAAACAAGGGAGTTAATGAGTGAACATGGGTTGGTAGGCCATATATCCATAGACATAGTTATTTCCTGAGCTAAGTTCCAAGAACTGGCCCCCCCTTTTTGTTAAAATAAAGATCTGGAGCTAGATTGGTACACACACATAAATTTTAAATTTTTTAAATGTAGTTTACATTGTCACTGAAAAACCAAGTATTAATTCAGCTACTCAGTGCTATGAAGAATATGATAGTAAGGTCTTGAGAGAGCTGGAAGATGATATCTTGTATAGTAGAATGAAGGACTTCTTTAATAAGATGGCATTTGAGCACAGACCGGAGTGTTTAAGAAGGAAATAGCAGTATAGAAGGTAGAGGAGTATGCTTGGTCAGCCCAGGCCAGTGTTGCTGTGGATGAGGGGCCAGAGGATAGTGTTAGGAGATGAGTTTGTCACATGGGGCCACCCTGTGTTCAGTGGGCAGGAACAACCGTGTAGGACCAGGAAACACAGATCTGTGACACATGTCTCTAAGGCAGGCATCAGCAATAATATTCTTTTCTCATTGTGTCTCAGATTAAATCTCGCCCTCCAAATCTCTTGGTGAGTTAGTCTTTCCACATGGAAGTTTGGTTGGCATTGTTCAGTTCCCCCAGGCCATGTTGATGGTTGAATTTATGTTAACATCAGTGCCCATCATAGGTTGGTCATCTGATTAATTTGCAGCAGGGAATATGAGGTTTGGAATAAATGGGTCAGAAAGCAGGGGTGAAAGGAAACTAACAATTCATGTTCAATTAAAATGTACATAGCCTGCAATAGTTTTTCACTGTGCTTCATAAAGGGGAGGAAGGAAGGAGGATGGTAATTAATAGTTGTAAATTTAAAAGTCAGCTTCCTTCCAAGTGTTAATTTTTTCTATAAGTGTTGTACAAAATGGTCAAGCTTGTGAAATTGGCAAAACACTGATCATGGTGTTTATAATTACAAGGCATGCTGGGTAGTTGTCCTCAAGTGTGAACTAATTAACTTAGGGCTGGTGCAGTTGTTTTTAGATATTTAAAAACTGGCTCTTTTCTCAGTTTGAATGGCTACTTTATAGCATTTTAATTTTGTTTACTGTCACATAATACATGTTTGTATGGTCATAATTTCAGTTCTAAAGCACATTCAGGTTGACTAGGCCTATTTAGAAATCACACCGATCTGAAATTAGAAATACTTTGAGTTCTAACTCGACATTCAAAAGCTTCAGATTTCAGAACATTAGGTTTCAGATTTATGGATTAGGGATGCTAACCCCTGATGGAAAGGTCTGTGTAATATACCAGTAGCTGAAAAACTCTTCCAGTCCAAGAGTTCGGTCCCAAGCTTTATGGTAAGGGATGTGGATCAGTGAGTGAATTTGTTTTGTATAAGAGGATAATCAGATAAGTTTTTTACAAAATATATGTCACTGGGGGCACACCTAGAACGTTTAGAGCAGTGGTTCTCAACTTTCCTAATGTGAAGGTTGTGAAGAGCAGCATCACTGACCGTAATGCAGCTCCTCCTTTTGGAGTCAGTAGATTTCTGGTATGCAGTATTAGTGAGGATTATAATCCATGCAAGGATAAACCACACTGCAGACATTTAGAAAAATAATTTACCAGGGAGATACCATATAAAAGCAAATTCATCTGAAGAACACTTAAGTTTTACCTAGAAATAATGACTATGGTAATTCAATTGCTAGGTAGACTCAAAATATATCGAATATTTGAATATATTACATGAGTTTTAGAGGAGTCTAGTATTTTTCCCCCCCTGAGACAGGGTTTCTCTGTGAAATAGCTCTGGTTGTCCTGGAACTTGCTCTGTAGACCAGGCTGGCCTTGAACTCATGGAGATCTGCCTGCCTCTGCCTCCCAAGTGTTGGAATTTATAGTAGGCACGACCACTGCCTGGCCTAGTAGGAGTTTTATGTAGTTTCTAGCCTTTTTCTTTCTTGGTTATGTCTTTTGTTAGTACAGCAGGTCTTGAATCTGTTTGGGCTCAGCTTTCTGTTTCTACCTGTATTACTAGGTCAAGCTTTCTGTGTCGATAGAGGAGCTGCGTGGTGGACCCAGGAGGAGCTGGGCCACAGGTGAAACAACTACTTACATTTTCAACATCTGTGCCTGCCCGTAACTCTGGCAAGGGCAGCGGGTCTCAATCATGGGTATCCGTACGTACCTGTGATGGATCGCCAGCCATAAGAAAGCCTACGTGGTGCTAGGAGCATGATCCCGATTACCCACTGGCCCTGCACTTAGAGGACAGTAGGCTGACACAGGTGGGCACTGTGTAAAGCCCACATATTCCCTGTCAAGGTTCTGCTGTCTTAATTCTGCGATGCCGAGGGCCTTTACTAGCCTTGGGGAAAGGTGGATAGACCTTGTTTGTAGAGTTGTTTAGTAGGGACATTGTGAAGAAAGGAGAGGAATAGAGAGAAAAGTTACTTAGGGTAACTTCGTTTACATTTCTTCAGCCTTTCTCCCCCCCCCCCCCTTTTTTGACAAATTTGATGTACAGTTGTTCTTATTTGAGGGGAGTGCATCCCATCAACCCCTCAGTTGAGGCCTGAAACCATGGATGGTACTGAACCCATATATACTGTGTTTTTTTTTCCTGTTATGAACAAATCTATGATACAGTTTAATCCATAAATTAAGCTCAGCGAGATTAACAATTACTAATAAAAACAACTAATTCTCTGCCGAAAGTCATTTGAGGACTCCTGGGCCAACCATCTCCTACTTATTTCCTGTTTTCAAACTTTGGTGAGAATGCTGTTGAGATATCAGGACACTGGAAGCACCTTTCTCCTCACTGCCTTTATTTCAGCTTTGCAACATTTTACTTTTATTTACTCAAACCAAAGCACTCACTTAGTTTGGCCTTCCAACTTTATGGAGGAGGAAATGGAATACCATCGAATATGTAACTGCCCTCGGCTCCATTTGTGTTCATGTGTATGGTTTCTCTGTCTGTTATGCAAAGTCATAAATAATCCAGGAGCCCAGCATCTGTCCCACCTGCTGCTGTCTTTATGATGCGGAGAGTTGAGTCACATGAGTAATTGTGCTACTTGTATAAAGAACTTGGAAGACAGTTTCACTTGTGTAAGTCCTGGCTGCATGTCATAAACATGAAAAGTTTGAGCCATCTGTTACTTAAAAAAATTACACTGGTATACCACCTGGTGTTTGACTAGGCCTCGGGATTTGTTCCAGGTACAGCACTGCTTCACTGAACAAATACTGAGGTAAGGGTGGGTAAGGCTTGGCAGTTACCTCTTGGACTTGGGAGGGGCCCTTTTCACTGAGCCCTGAGCAGACTTATTTTTATCATTGATGTTTCCTATTGTGGTTTGCCTGCCATTAAAGACAGTTTTGTCTTAATATTGAAAACGGGATACCAGGGGTTACCTAACACAAAGCAACCCCATACAATTGTAGAGATAATGTCATGTCACCATGACTGAATTTGGAGCAGAGGATGACCACCTGCTAAGATTTTGTTCCTTGGCAGTCTGGTGAGTGGCACTGTGCTGTGGTTGCTTCCTTGGTTATGTGACTATTGAGATCCATTTTTGTTATTGCAAACCATTAATCTTGTAGCACAGAACTATGAAATATTTGGCTACTGGGTGTTTGAATTAAGGAAATAAATCCCCTTTAAAGTTGTTGGTCCACAGCCAAAGAATACTTTTATCATTGTTAATATGGCATCCTAGTCTTTCCATTTTATCTATAGCTAGCTTGTTCTTATTTCTTGCATTGAAAAGAAATCTGGGTAATGGTTGGCAATATGGTAACCTGTTACCATCAATCTCGTGTCTGCTTACCTACTATCATGGTGGCAAGATATGTGGCTCAGTGCGTACCCTTGAATGGGTTGGAGCATGCTAGAGGTATTTTAAAAACGCACTAATGATGGTCCCAAGGAGTAAAGATGGAGATGTATGTGGTGGTCACCATAACAAGGCCATGTCACTGTGTTCTTCAGCCAAGGAGAAGCAAACATTTCTCATGTATTTAAGGGTGATTCTTAGAGTTGGCATTCCTTATCTGTAGGTTTAGCAGGTGGTGACTCAGCATTGAAAAAGAAAACCAGGGGATGAATTACATGTGTACCGAGCAAGTACCAAATTAGTCATAACTTTCTACAATATAGTTTACAACTATGCACCGGACTGAGCCCCCCAAGGTCCAAATGAGGAGCAGAAGGACGAAAAAAATGAAAAAGGAAATAAGGACTGCGAGGGATGCGATCACCCACTGATACAAGGGGACGGATCTAATGAGAGTTTACCAAGGCCAGTTGGACTGGGATTGAACGAGGATGCAATCCAACCAGATTCTCTGAATATGGCCGGATTCTCTGAATGTGGCTGGCCCGGAGTCTTTCTGAAAAGCCATTGACAATGACACTGGGACTTGTTTCCTCTGCATATACTGGATTTTGCAGATCCAGTCTGTCTGGACACTCACCTTCCTGGACCTGGAGGGAGTGGGGAGGAACTTGAACTTCCCACAGGGCAGGAAACCCTGACTGCTCTTAGGGATGGAGAGGGAGGAGGAGAGGGAGTGGGGGGAGTGGGAGGGTGTTGGGAGGAGGGGTGGAAATGGAAACTTTTATAATTTAATAAAATTACTTTTAAAAAAAACAACTATGAACACAGCATTGCCGTTGGCTTCTTAAAGTAATCTTGAGTTGACTTAAACTAGAGGATGTGCGTGGGTTAAATGCAAACAATACATGTTATTATATGAAGAATTTGAGCATCTCAGAATTTTGGTATTATTAGAGGGTTGACCCCAGGGCCCTTGACTTGCTAGGAAAGTTCTCTACCATCAGGCCCTACCCCTGGCCTAACTGTATTCTTAAAAACATAGATACTCAGTACGTATGTGGAACCTGAGTAACTATTTTTTTTTTTTCAAGACAGGGTTTCTCTGTAGCTTTGGAGCCTGTGCTGGAACTAGCCCTGTAGGCCAAGCTGGCCTTGAACTCACAGAAATCCTCCTGCCTCTGCCTCCCAAGTGCTGGAATTAAAGGCGTGCACCACCACCACCACCTGGCACATAACTTATTTTTTTTTTAAATCTTAAGGTTTATGCCACATCTGTTTTTAAAATGTACATTCTAAAAAAACTGTGGGCCCAGTCTTAGCCACATAGTGGTATTACCCCATTACCCTATAACCTAAACTCTGAGACCATTTACTATGTAGAATATTATAAGAATAACTTAAAATTTAAAATTGCAGTTGCCTACTGTTCTATCTCAAATGGTTAAACTAAAGGGCACTCCATTCTCTGGTGCTTCTCTCGAAGGCCTTACCGTTTACCTCCAAGTAGCAGTGCAGTGGCTGTTCACTTCCTTCTGAAACATGGAGAACCATGGAGCTGCCTTCACTTGTGTGGCCATGCACCTTGTCAGAGCTTTCCATACTGTTGAAAGATTGCACATTGGAACTTTGGTTGGTGCTAATTTTTAATTTTTGGGTTTATCACTTTACAAAGTTTTTTTTTTTTCCTTTGCAAAGTCTCCTATGTTTCCCAAGTCTTTATTTATGTGCTGTAGCAATGGTGCCTGCATTTCTGACATTGCTGTGAGAAACTTCTGCGAGCTCAGAAGACAGGCTGACAGGATTTGGAGAATCCGTCCTCTGTGGAAGACTCTGCAGAGTGAGCTGTTGCTTCAGCCCCAGAGAGTGCCTGGCTCTCTATGATTAGAAAATAAGGACTGGGAACTTTGATCTTTGGCTGGTGTTTTCTTTAGAAAGGTGTTGGAAGATCTCAGGATCAAGATAATTGATACAGCATCCCATTGTCCCTAACAGGGCAAACAGAAACAGATGCTGTTTAACCTCCCTATTTTTTTTAATTAAAAAATATTTTTAAGTAATTTTTAAGATTTGAGCATAGGGTGTGTGCCTCTATATGTTGATTTTGTACATTTCTTCTCCCTGTCATGTTTCTGTACTCTTGGCCTAACCTCTGCTTCTTTCTCTCTCAGCTTTTCTGTACTTGTTCTGAGCCTTTTCTCCACTGGAGTGGGAGAATTCTCTAGATTGTTGTGTTTATAACCCTTTTGTTGATGTTCAGATCCCGATCATGTGAGACCTTGTTTGTGCCCTTCATGAAGATGTTGCTTACTTGTTAGTTTTGCCCCTCTTGCTGTCTAAGCTTCCAGGGCAAGTATTTTGTCTTGCTTAAATTGTAGTCCTGAGAGCCAGGAAGTGTGTGCTGGGCACTAACCAGTCATTTCAAAGGATATAGAAATGCCTTTTGTTTTTCCGACAGCTCACCTGTCATGTGTTGTTGGGGGAAGTCTTGGCATTCTTTACTCTGCAGATGATTGGCACTTTGAGGAAAGTCCTTTTACAGGATTATTTTTGGAAAGCTATAGGTTTGTAGTCTCTTTCAGTTCTAGTACTGTTGTCCAGTACGCCTTCAAGTTGCAAAACCCTCAACCAGAAGTGACTTCAGTGGAAAGAAAGTGAAGGCGCTGCACAAGTGGAGGTCTCTGGAGCTCCAGAGAGGGGCATCTGTGCTCTCGTCAGTTACCCAGGTTCTTCCCTTTCTCTTACTCCTTTCTCGTCTGATTGGGGAAGAGGCTGACCCATCTTTCCATGAAGAACCGAACAATAGTCTCTTCATGTATCATTAATACAGATTCTACGTTTACACCTTGGCAAAGTGGGTGAACTGTAGGGATTGGCTTGAGTTGATCCTCTGTAGTGAGATGAAGGTGAGGACTGACTGCACACTCAGGAAAATCCCGTCCTAATTAACCTTTATAGACGAACTTCTAAAGACTTGATTTCCTGAGCTCCAAGATGAGATTGCCCAGACTGATTGGCTTGATCAAGAGGAAACTGTTGGATGAAATCAGCACTATACGATAATTACTCCATTAAGGAAATTATAGCATTTAAAATAAAAATGCAAGTTCTGTCTTTCTAAATTTAATAAATATGATACTTTGCATTGCTTTTATAAAACAGAAAGTGGATTCATTAAGAACCAGTTGGAACTATGACTCCCTCTTAAGTGTGTTTGAACTGATAGCAATTGGTGTGTTTGAATTACTCAGATAAAATAGAATCTTGTTGACTTGAAGAATGGAAGAGATAGCTAGGTAGTGGAGCTCATTTCAAAAAATCAAAAGTCAATATTTAGGCCAGTATGCATCTGTCAGCCTAACCTACTAAAAGGTTTTGGTTTCCTTGAACACAATAATGGATTATTTTTTGTTTGGCCAAGTAGTCCCAGTACATATTTAATAGGCAACTTAGAAGCAGTCTGATATTAGGGAAAGCACTGACTTAGGAATTGGACTCCAAATACCACTTTTGATTCTGACTCTAAGTATCTGTGATTTCTGGTAAAACAGCCATCCTCTGTGGAGCCCTCCCTCCATTTTCTGTAAAGGCATTCCCCTCAGTGTTCTAAAAACACAGCCTGTTTGATGATAACTACTCCTTTCCTGGGCACTGACTGACATACTGAGCAACTGGCTGCTGCTGCTGCTACTGGTGGTGCTTGGTGGTGGTGTGCTATAAAAAGTGAATCAAGATTGTGAGATAGAAAGGCATTTTGCTCTTAGTGCATGT
The DNA here is from genome assembly GCF_982192425.1 of Myodes glareolus. Taxonomy (NCBI): domain Eukaryota; kingdom Metazoa; phylum Chordata; class Mammalia; order Rodentia; family Cricetidae; genus Myodes; species Myodes glareolus. The sequence goes on along the minus strand of NC_142039.1, from coordinate 46,753,981 downwards.
GGGAAGTATGGGAAATAGCTTGCTGTTTTGAAACATGCATGTCAGTTCACGAGACAGGGAGTATTTGTAGGCATAAGCACATCACATTTCCCTTGTGTGTCTGGCTCCTCATTAGTCAAATCTGAGCTTCTAATGACACCTGGCATCTGGAATGGCACCAGACTAATAAGTGTGCAAACAGACAGAAGCGTGGAGTCCCTGGTTCACCTGCAACACAGTCAGAGGAGATCTGGAGTTAGAGAGCTGAGCCTGGGTTGGAATCTAACGCAGGTGGTTGAGAAGGAAGCCTGGTGGTATACTGGTCAAGTGGAGGTGGACATGGATTCAGGTTCATCCCAACCATAAATGTATTTTTATGAAAGGAAGCTGTTTTGACTTGAATGGCTTTGACCGTATATGCCAGGAGAATCAACCAAAAGCAGAAGTTTAAAGGCTTTGTGTTTATTTATTAAAAAATGTATATATATGTGGTGGCATAACACACATGTGGATTTCAAAGGGCAACTCTGAGGTGTCTGTTCTTTTCTTCAGCCACATGAGTTTTGGGTAGTACTTTAGGTCTTTAGGTTTGGCTGTTAGGGCCTTTACCTCAGAGCCATCTTGTCTGTCCCATAAAAATTTTGTGGTCTCATATAACAAGAAGTCTGGAGATGGGAAGTTGTGTGTCAGTTAATTCTATGGGTTGACGTTTTCTGCAGCACAGGGATCTTCTATCTTGAGATTCTATCCTCAGTTCATTGCTTCTGCGGCAGCAATATTGATGTCTTAGGAACATTTTCATATGTTGTATACAGAGGTAATTACAACCAGTCAAGATGCTCCTCCACTCTTGTTCACTAAGTAGGGAGGAAAGCTGTTCCCCAAAGTCGCACTGTACTTCATAACCAGTTAGGCCACAGACTCAAACCTAAGTGATAGCCACTAACAAGGAGAACAATGATGCCATATTGACCTAGACTATTTTTTACCCATCATTGGATTTTGAGGTGTGTGTCTATTCATTTAAACATTGTCTGACCCATTAGTTCTAGCCTCTTTTTGGCTATCTTGATTTCAGCCCGTTTCTAATAATCTGTATGTTACCATGAGGTCATGGCTTACTGGGAAAGATTCAGCATGTCTGACCTGGCAGCTTCATGGTGGGCAACTCTCGGTCTCTGCCTCCTTTCTCCCAGCATTCTGTTCTGTCTACTCCGCCTATATAAGCTGCTGTCCTATCAAGAGGCCAAGGCAGTTTCTTTATTTAACCAATGAAATCAAAACAAAAGACCCTCCTACATCACACCTGCCCATTGGTGACACCATACACCATGGGCTGGGTCCACCCACATCAAATATTTAATCAAGAAAATGCCCGCAGTCTTACCTACAGACAATATGTTGGTGACATTTTTATTTTCAATTGAGGTTTCTCTTTCCAGTTCACTCTAGCTTGTGTCATGTTGATAAAACCCTGTTAGCACGGGGTGAACTGAGTTGATTGGCAAGAGTAGGCACACCATAGCACTTAACTAACCAAGGGGGTTTTGAGAACAGTGTGCACTCACAGAAGCATAGATGGGAAAAGCACAAAAGCCGGAGTCATGGGCAGAGAAGTCTTTCTAAAACAAAGTTCGTCTCACATATTGCCTGCATAGTCAAATCAGGTGTGGTCATAGAGGATATACAGAAAAGTCTTTGCTCCTATTGTGTGGAGATGGAACTGAGGGTTTCAGCCTCGGTGGCTGGTTCCTCTGTCTGCTAAACTACTTTGCATGAATTTTTTTTAACATATAAAATGTCTTGTCATAAATCATTATTATCATGTTTTTGAGAGACTGTATCTCAGTCTTTTCTAGCTTAGTTTGGATCTCACTGTGTAGCCTCAAAACTCTCAGTAGTTCTCCAGTTTCTCAGCTTCCTAAAAGCTGGCAATACAGGCAAGCGCTACCATGCTCAGACAGAAATTACTGTGAGATGAGAGTGTATGGGGAATTCAGAGCGCTTTTGTGTTTGAGTTTGTATACAGCTCAAATGTAAGCGAAAAGCAAACTTTGCCTTCTGCCTTCCCAGGTTATTTGGCTAAGTGAGCATCAGTGATACTATTCTCTTCATTGTTCCTACACCACATCATATTTGCTTTTTTAATAAAATTATACTCTTTGAAAGTTATGTGTAATGGTAAAGAAAATTATAGGTTAGTATTGAATTTTTTAAAAAGAATGTTTTGATTTTCATAGATTCTGTCTTCTGAACATTTTCCCCAGGTTGTTGTAGTGTCTGCCCTCCCTTCCTTCCTTCCTTCCTTCCTTCCTTCCTTCCTTCCTTCCTTCCTTCCTTCCTTCTTTCCTTCCCTCCTTCCTCTCTTTTTTGGTAACAAACAGAAGTTTAAAAGAAACGTCATACTGACAAAAGTGTAAGTGTTTCAGAGTGTATCATGTTGCTGGAGTATTTTAAATATCATTTTAGTATTCTAAAACTATCCCCCCCCAAAAAAAAAACAAAGAGGAGGGAAGCTGAGGATATATAGAGAGCTTGCCTTGCATAGGCAAAGCCTTCAGTTCCTAGCAACACCTAAAACTAGGCGTGATAGTTTAGCCCTATACTCTCAGAACCTAGGAGATGGAGGCTGGGCGATCAACAGTCTCTTCTGCATAGATTTCAAGTCCAGCCTGCATTGGATGAGACTATACTTTGAAAAGACACAAAATGAAATGCCTGAGAAGGTAGGCGTCTAGGTGTGTTCTGTAGGCAGTCAACCAATCAACTAGCCAGCCAAATTAGGCTTTAAGTGCAGGGCTGGTGGAGTCCCAGGTGGTTTATTTCATTCAGTCCAGTCAGGCTGAATCCTCTGAGGGAGAGACTGTTGAGCAGAGAGCAGCGCACTGAGAAGCCAGACCCCTGAGGGGATCTAGGTAGTGAGGCTTTGAGGTTATCCTGCTGGTGGCCAAATAGTACAAGGAAGAAAGTCTTTGAATGTTGTAGGGAGAGGGCCCCTTGTTTGTCCCAGCCTCCCGGCTAGTTTACAACAGAAATAACCACACAGAAATTGTATTAATTAAATACTGCTTGGCCCATTACCTGTAGCCTTTTATTGGCTAACTCTCACATCTTGATTTAACCCATTTCTCTATTCATCTGTGTATCACCAGGTGGCAGTGGCCTACCGGGAAACAGTCGGCATGTCTGTCTGTGACGGATCCACGGTGTCTCTCTCCTGACTCCGCTTTCTTCCTCCCAGAATTCAGTTGGGTCTTCTCCGCCTACCTAAGTTCTGCCTTATCAGGCCAAAGCAGTTTCTTTATTCATTAACCAATGAAAACAGCACACAAACAGAAGGACCTCCTATACCATTTGACCAACACCATATGAATTCTGTTTTAAAGCTTCAGACAATGGTCTTTGCTGGTGACTTTAACTTGGAATTTGAAAGAGAGAGAGAGAGAGGGAGAGCAGAGCAATCCAGGGCAGGTCCTTTTTTGGTTTTTAGTTAGTTTTGTTTTTGGTATGCGTAGGGGTGCGTGGTAGTTGAGTGTCTGTTTGTTTGTTTCCATGTGGAGTAGTATGGGCATGGGAACAATAAGTCAGGATCTGTCTGGAGCATGCTGACTTGAGATGTTTACTCCATACCTGATGGGGGGAGGGAGAGAGCTAGGTAATGAGAATGTGTGTGTGTGTGTGTGTGTGTGTGTGTGTGTCTGTCTGTCTGTCTGTCTGTCTGTGTCTTTGTCCCTGTGTGTGTACCCCTTGCTGACCCTAAACACATTATCTTCTGCCTCCAACTCTTAAATACTGTGATTTTGTTTTGTATTTTTAAGATGTTGTATGTGCATCTATACACTTTTGGGTGTGATCTATTACAGAGTAAAAAATTGCTAGGTAGAAGAAAAGTGGATAATTACAACAGTGTTTGCTGGAAGGGTTGGCATGTACTGTGTACCAGAAGCGTCTCAGCTTGAGAGGAATAAGGACAGTAGATCTATTTGTGGGGTGCACATTGGATGTGGCCTGTGTGTGCTGATTGCCAGGCAAGCACTCTCCGTGCTGAGCCATAGAAGAATTAGTATTTTGATGTAGAACAGTACGTTATATTCTGGTGTGCTGAATATAATTTGTTTTTGCATTAAAATAAGCTGGAAAGTCATTTACTGAGACCCCGAGGTAGGAGAGGCTGTGTTAGATATAAAATGTTTTAATTTTTTTTTTTTTAGAGGTAGTGCCTCAGAAATGTTACTTCCAGCAATATATGCCTAAATTGATTTTTGTAGGAGTCAGGAGACCTTGGTTTCACTGAACCTCACGCGGCAGATATTAGAAGTCCTCTAACTTTTCGTTTTTGCTGGGGAAATGTGAAATCCTGAAGTCTGGTGTATTTGTGGACATCTTGTTTCTCTTAGTTGCCTGCACCCTGGAAGTCCATGGATTTAGTTCTCTGTCTCTTCCACCTGGAGCTTCTGCATTGCAGCTCTGTTTAGCAGTGTTCCCGGCAGCGTGTAATCTCGCGTTTGGGAAGCTGACTTGGGTGTTCTTGTTCAGAGTTTAAAGTGAGTGCCCATCGCTTTGTGTCAGCTAGAGATTCCCTCCAAATTCCCATTTGTGGCGTTTTCTGGAAGCTTTTACAGAAATCTTACTACTAATCTAATACTGCAGTTTTTGGAATAGAAAATCTAATAATTTCACTCATTCCTACAGCGTTTCTTTTTAATCTTTCTTGACTTTGGTTGTAATTACTGCCTCTTAAGGCAAGTGTTTCCTATTACAGTTGTTGATTTTTCATGCCAGTGGACGCCTCAGGCTTTAGCAGCTTTCATTGAACATGTGGGAAATCTGGGACTCGGCGAGATCTGCCTTCCTCTCAGTTTGCCACAGAGGCAGAATCTGAACTGATCTCTTGAGACTTAGTTTAGAACATACTTCTGGAACTGTGTTGTCCCAGTTAGCAAAGACTGGAGACTGATAACTCACAGAGAAGAGAGCTATAGTCTGGCCCATAGTCTAGGATGGTGACTGGGCTCCCAACTGTGACAAAGAAGGTTGTAGTAAGGGCACTGGGCAGTACAGAGGAACCATGTCTTTCAAAGGCATGTTTCCATTGAGTTAAAGACTGTTCACACTCTCCAAGCTGACAGCTTGTACTAGTAGCACCTCCCTGAGAACCATGGCTTGATCATGTGGGCCTGCGGGAGACAGACTACATTCAAACTGTAAGTGTACCCTGCCCCTCAAAGCTTCAAGCTTAGTTTTCAGCAAAGGAGTAGTGACGGCGCCCACACACTGGCAGCAGACCCGGCACAGGAGTGTTCTGACACTTTTCCTGCTCTTGATTTTCTTGTCTTCTTAGCAGTATAGCTTTGAATTCATTGCCACCAAAATGTAGAAAGCAAACCGGTTATTTAATGATGTCTGAAATCCCTTTAATCATAATTCTTAATTAGTTGGTTTGAAAAAAAATGCCACTTTATTTTCTTCTGAGATGGTCAGAAAACCAAATACAGTATTTTTCTCCCCTAAAGCGTTCATCAGGTTCTTCCAGTTAACTGTGACATCCTGTTTATATGCCATGGGTTACAAACCACTTTATGTGGGTTCTGAGATACATAGGAAGATTCAAAGGCATAGGAACAGCCACCACAGTTTTTGTTCTCTTCCCCTTTTTGCTGGGAAATTTCTGGTTGTTTATTTTTAATTAAAATATTAGTTTATTTTTAATGTTTGTATTGTTAAATAAAATATCTTAAAGTCACACAGAAATCTTTAGGTCAGCAAATGAAGTGGGGCCCCTCTGTAACTACCACTGGAGAGCTGTAACATCTCTTGTTACTTTGAATCAGCTTTCCTGCTTTCCCCAGTTGGCTAAGTTGCTTTCCTATTGCTGTGATAAGACACTGTGACTAAGGCGAATTATAGAAGAAAGAATTTATTGGGGTTCCCAGTTTCAGAAGGTGAGTCCATGGCCATCATAGTGGAGAGTACGGCAGCAGACATGGCACCTTATATCTCTATTCTCAAGTAAGAGGTAGTGTGTGTGTGTGTGTGTGTGTGTGTGTGTGTGTGTGTGTGTGTGTGTGATGGGGACTGACTAGGAATGGTATGTGTTTTGAAACTGTGTTCTTCCCTAATGACACACCTTGTCCAACAATGCCACACTTCTTAATCCTTCACAAAAAGTTACTTCAACTAGAAGCCAGGGGTTCAAATATATGAACCTCTGGGGGCCATTCTCATTCAGATCACAGCGTGGTAGAAGTCACAGCTTGCTCCATCTACTAGTGACCGTAGTTCTGATGGATCAGGGATCAGTTTTGGGGATTCCTTATGATTTTTCTCTCGTTTGTCATTAGATAATAAAATAAAAATCATAATGATTTTTTTAAAAAAAACCTTTAATCTGTAGCTTGCATTTCTCTTTCTAGGTTTCCCCATGTTTTCCTTTCCTTATAATGTATCTGCCAAAGATAAATTTTGTCTTTGACTGTTAGCTTCCTATGGGCCAAGTTTTCTCTGAGGATGGGCCTCCTTGAAGGGTGGAAGAGTTACTGATGTTTTAGGTGTGGTTTTCAGCCCTCTTGCACGTTTTATTAATGGGTGAGTCTCTTCTACTTCCCATTGAGGAGGTAAAGCTCACAGGCCCATATGTAAGAACTTACACTGGTAATTTCGTGGTCTCAGCTTGTGAGGAATTCACGGGGGGCGGTAGGGCTGGCTGCTGTGAGATTAGGGACGCTCATGTCAGCTTGTGCTCATTCTCAGCCACAGAGGTCTGCCTTCTCAGTTCCCGTCACCCGGGTTATGGTTTTTCTTCTTTAGGGTCATGTTTTCAAAGGCTTCACCCAAACAGGCCCATGCTTTGGGCTGTTCCTAGTCCACCATTTCCATCAGAGCCGTAAGTTTGCTGTCACGTGCTTTTCCCTTCTCTGTTGAGTTCTTGCGACACACTGAGCTATGAGCTTCTATTTCTTTGGTTTTCTCAGCCTCTGAGGACTCAGATTGTAGTGTTCAGGTTTACCTTTTAAAATCATTTTGAAAGAGATTAAATTTATGCCCACTTATTTTTTTTTAAATGAGACTTTGATATAAACATAGTTTGTTTCAGTTTTGGCTTACTCTATGATAATAATTTTCATATGACCATTCTTAGTGGAATTCTGTCATCTCATACAGACTTTGTTATTTTTGTTTTTAGCTTCAAATGAAAACTTCTAAAAAATAATTTGTATTACAATACAGGTATAATTTTATTTATGAGTGAAATACAAATAATATGTAGGTTTTTGCTTTTTACTTTAGTGCTGAAATTAGTTAACATTAGCTCAGTGCAGTGCTGACTGTTTCTACTCTCGTCATTCATGTTTATGAAGATGTGAGAATGCATTCATATATATGCTTGAACACTGTAGGATATAGTAAATGGCTATTGTTGTTCTCAGAACAATCCACAGGATGAAATGGAGCTATTACTCTCAATATGGATGTCAACTCACCCTAACATTAAAAAATCACCCCAAGATTGGTACATGTCTGTGATCTCCACACATAGGTGGCTGAGACAAGAGGCTTGCTCTGAGTTCAAGGTTAGCCTGTACTGCATAGTGAATACTAAGTTTTTTTTAACATCTCATAGTAAGACCCTCACTCAGCCAGAACAAAACAAAATATTTTCTATAGGCAAATGAGTAATTATTGTAAGATTGTATAGCAAAATCTTTATCTTTATCCTTAGTATATATATTTATAGCTTTGAGACATCAATGCATCTTATCTCAAGCCAATTTAATTCTAACCAGTAGTATATGCTGGGTGTTACATGCCTTATGCATGTTAGGCAAACATTCTACCACTGATAGATTTTCCTAGCTTGATTTGGGATTCCCTTCTGAATGTTGTGATTACCATTAATAAATAAGGAAAACTGCTTTGAGCCTATAGCAGGACAAAACAGAACTAGGTGGAGAAAGCTAAACTAAATGCTTGGAGAAAGAAGGTGGAGTCAGGAGACACCACGTAGCATCCATAGGGAAAAGACGCTTGCTGCTGGTTAAAATCTTGCCAGTATGCCATGAGCCTTGTGGTAAAATATAAAATAATAGAAATGGGTTAATTTAATATGTAAGAGCTTGCTAGGAATATGCTATAGTGATTGGCCAAGCAGTGATTTAATTAATTCCATTTCTGTGTGGTTATTTTGGGAGTCTGGGTGGCCGGAAAATGAACAAGCAGCCTCATGCAACAATAGCCCAGTATATAAAACCCTTTTAAAAATTTTATTTAATTGTTCGAGAATTTCATAAAATGTAGTTTGATCATATTCACCCTCTCTTCCCAATCCCCCAGCTTGGTGTGGTCTTAAATTTAGTAATCCATAGGCTCCACTTTGTGCTGTCCGTACACTTTTGAGTGTGGGGCCACCCCACATGCCTCACACTTTTTACTTAGTGATTAATCAGCGGGTGTTGGTTGATTAGCTCAGAGTTTCCCACTTGCTGCAGTGCTGTGTATCATTTTTCGTGGATATATGTAGACATTTTATTGCACCTTTCCCTAGGGAGATAACAACAGTGAACCAAATCGAGGCACATATTGAGTATGTGCTTTTCCAAAGTTAATTGGCACAGCCCCAACTCCCCTTCTGTACGATTCTGCTGAGCTTTACGTTCTTCTGCATAATGGACGGTGGTAATAATGAGGAAACCTGGCTTCAGTTATACATTACAGCATAATTTGGTTTGTTTAAGTCCTTGGTAAATGGCGAGTGCTGCTCTCATGGTTGCTTTAGTTGATAATTTGAATTGATGCTGGTGTGAGTTCGTCCATGAGCTGGCACTGAAATAGAAAAACTGACAATTTAACCCCCCGAAGTGGATGCTGTTTTACTCATTTATGTGTCAAGAGAGCATTTTTGCACAGAGTAGTGTGGTTTTTCTGTCTCTGAAACCTCTGTGTTTGCTGGGTTTGGAAGTGAATAGTGGCTTCCAGCTTTAGTCTGCTCCAGGTATACTGACCACTGCTATTTTAAGAGGATCTGCCCCCAGTTAAAAAGTTGCTCTTAATTACATGGTGTTACAATGAATACCACCTACTCTAAGGTCAAATTAGTTCTTCCTGGCTTCTGTATTATGTTTTTGATGTTAAGCTCTGAGTGTTACTGTTGTTTTTAGAGAAGGAGAAATGGAACAAAAAGAGAGAGTTGCAGGTGGCTTAAATACTAAGAATGCAGTAACTTTTATAGATTTGATTTTTGTTTATTTGATTTAAGGATTCATCGTAAAATTCAGTTATAGATTAATGACACTGCATGTGTGTGTAATTGAATGTAATATGTATTTCATTTCATTGGACTGTCTGTATTTTTACATTTATTTATTATTGTGTTTGTATACATGTTCATGTACATGCCTGCTTGTGTGTGTTTGTGCATGTACACATGTGGAGGTCAGAGAGGACAACTTTTGAGTCAGTTCTTGTCTTCGCCCTTTGTTGTGAGGCAGGGTCTCTCCTGTTTCTTGTCACTGTACTGTGCACTCCTACTTAATGGCTTTCAAACTTTCCGCTCACGTCACTTCCCTCAGCTTCCTCCCTCCATAGGAGTATTGGAATTATAGATGCAACCACTGACTGTATCAAGTGTCTTACATGGATTCCAGGGACTTGAACCCAGATTTTAGGTTCGTGAGGCAAGTGCTGTTCCATGCTGAGCCGTCTGCTCAGCCCTCATGCCGTCATCATTTTCACAGTTGCAGCAAGTGCAGTGAAGTTACATGGAATCAAGGCTTTTTATTCTTTAATGTGAGTAATTCACAGACTATATGGAGCTATGCCACCGTTTTGTGTGTTACTTTCATTCTGGGATTTGTTTGGCCACACCCTCGTAGTGTCAGAGCTTATATCCAGATAAACTCTAAGGAAATGACAGCGTGGATGTAGCAGGTTTGAGTATTTTGCTTGTCTGCCCAGAGTGCCTTCTCTGCTTGTTCTTATTACAGGCATTGTGCTCTGTCTGCTGGGTATACTGCAGACTGCTCACCATCCTGCAACATTTTTTTCTTCTCACAAAGCATAAGGTACACAATTATGTTTCAATTTTGTCAATTACAATAGCATTCCGTATTGGGATGATGCAATTATATTCCAGTTACTTGGAAATTAAGTATCCACACACATCTCTGAACATATCTGCTTGGATCATTATTTTTGTTTTATAAATTTTAGAGTAGCTTTTAATTTTATGTTAAGCTGTTGGGAGCTCGTGGCTTAGCTGTTCGGATTGTGACAACAGTCTTGTAGGTTCACAGCGGCATTCATGCCAAGTGTTTCTTCACAACTGCTTTCAGGATAGGGAAGGCATTATGGTTACTGAGCTGCACCAAAATCATAACTCCATTGTGGTTTTCTCCTATTTGCTTAATGTGTTTCTGTATTTCACATGGCTGTATACCTGTCCATGAACTTATAAGATATGAGTCCCCTCATGAAGCTTCTGAAGAAAAGAGTCTTCCCCGTAGAGTGGAGAGGTGTGCTTGCTTTATACAGAAACACATTGCATGGCCCTCTTTCTGTTGCTGTCATGGTGAAGAGTCTACATTTAAAAGTGTAAAACCTAGCTATATCGAGGGAGATTTTTTTTAATGGACAGAAAATTTTGGCTAGATCGCACATCTCTATGAATATGTTTGTGTTACTACCAATAAATTTAGAACATGTATGAGAAATAAGAGAAATAAATACAGAGAATCCCTTGGCTTGCCACTTGTAGAGAAAGAACTGTGTTTTCTGGCACACATCTGTGAGTTTAGTGTTCTCAAGTAGATCTTTAGTTTGTTCACTAGATTTGGGTGAGTAGAACAGTCAGATACTGAACTGATGTTCTACCTGGACGGTGTTTGGTCTCACAGCTTTGTATGTGCCCGTGTGTTCTAGAGTAGAAAAGCTTTTTCAGTGTTTGTGATTGTGTTCTGAAATGAAGGTCTTAGGGGGCAGGCGATCTCAACTGACGTCATTGCATCTTTTTGAAGCTTAGTTTTCTTGTCTGTAAAATAAAGGAGCGGTACTCTGTCATCATTAGGTATCTTCGTGCTGCTGTGCATTTTAAGATTCTATACAAACTCTTTCTTATGTTTGATATTCAGAAGAGGAGGTAGCTACTTTATTTTTATTTTCTGTGTCACTCAAGTTAATGGTCTATGCAGGTGCATGCCACTAGTCTTATTTAGAAATATGTTTCAAGAATATATGAACCAATATATTAAATTAACTTTATATTCATTAAATTTTTAATTAGCATTCCAGTGCCACCTGAAAGGAAGACATGGTAATTCATACTATTTTAAACTTTAAGTTATTATTCTTAGCAGCATTCATATTTTAAAGGATAAAAGCTTTTTAAAAATATCTGTTAGGTACATATGAAAAGAGAAGTAATTTCACATTGTATTGATGCGAGCAAAGCTTATTAAAGCAGAAGAACAGACTGTAGGAAGGTAATGTTTAGACCTGGAACTTTCTGAGAATATGCATTCAGGATTTTGTCTCATCTGCTATTTTGGTCACATGTAAAGTGTAGCATCAACATTCCTTGGCTGGACCGAGGTTTGGTTCAGATTGTTCTTCTAGTCTGCTCTGCTGGTTTGAAGCCAAAATCAAGAACATCTTGGAGAAGTTCTTAAGAAGTTACTAGGTCAGGCCTTTCTGAGCCTTCACTCCTAATCTGGTTTTCTTCTTGCTCTTTTACGAACCACCTGTTCTGTCTCGAGATGTGGCTACCACTGCCTTCCTGCTCCCTTTTCTCTCATTGTCCCTGTTCTGGCAACTGTCTGCATCTTTCTTTGCCGTTGTTTCTGTCTCTTTCTTCTCACATTTGCTAATAAAAGTTTCTCCAGGAAGCCTTTTTCTTTCTGCACATTGCAAGTCTCGTTATGTCACCTGCTCTTTATTCTGCCACTGGGAGTTGTATGCGTGGTGCCAAGTTGCTCATGGTTTTTTATGTATCATCTCTTATTGTCTCTTGCATTGCAGACATGAGTCTTCCTTGTTTCTATGTTCCCTTAAAATCTTTTCATTTTATTATGATGATAAAGGATTTCATAGAAATGAAATAGGCATTTTTCATTTTTTTCAGGTTTTTAAAATCTATTTTATGAGACTGAGTGTTTCACTTGCATGTATATATGTGCACCATGTACATATTGGCGCTCAAGGTATTGGATCTTCTGGAACTGAACTCACAAATGATTGTGAGCCTCCATATGGGTGCTGGAAATTGAACTCAGGTCCTCTGTAAGAGCAACAACTGCTCCAAACTGCTGAGCCATCTCTCTAGCCCAGGCATTGTTTTGGGGGGCATAATGATTGGTAATGTTTTGGATACTTGGCTGCTATTCTGCATTGCATAGAGAAGGTTCTTAAAAAGAACAATGTTAACTGTCACGTAGAGTTTGATAATGAAAATGGAAAGATGTTTTCACTTGATCAGGAGTTTTACATTCACTGTAAAATGTATTTGTTTGCAGTGACGTGTTTATCCATAAGTTGTAAGGAGCTGGCAGAGAAGGGTTACTAGTCCCTGGGATGTACGGTGGGACAGCCAAACTTGTATCTTTAACAAAATTTTTTGAGTAAGTGGATTTAGGATTCCAAGTTGGAAAAATTTATCTAAAGACTGAAGTTACTTAATCAGAACATTTAAAAAAGGGCTCTTAAAGTAATAAATTTATAGGTACTACAGCCAATCAAAATGCAGAGTGAGATGTGGAACTCAGTCCCAAGGAATACATCTATCTACAAAACACTCCCTCATCTAAGGTTCATGGAACATTGTAGAAGAGGGGATAGAAAGATTGTAAGAGCCAGAGAACCAGGAAGTTTGCTGTGAAGTATTGTCTCCTAGCAACACCAGAAGCTATACCCATAAATACTTTCCTTATGACCACCTAAAGATGAACTGAGGAAGGACGATGCTAATGGACATGCCTCAGTCTTACACAAGAATACACACAAGTGAATAAAGCTAGGAGTGGACGGTGAGGCCTCCACAGGGAGGAGCATGCCAGTTGTTGTCCACTGCCAAATGATCAGCCCTGAAAGCTTTTCTACAAGTAACTCTGTATGGAATCAACAGGTTGTGGTTAGGACTATATATGTATATTCAGATACATATATACATACAATAGCTTTTAATAAAAAAAGGCTATGAATTTAAGGAGAATTGGGTGTGGTATATGGTAGGGTTTGGACAGAAAAAACAGAAAGAAGGAATATTGTAATTAAATTAAAATCTCAAAAAATAAACAAATTAGTAAGTTTATACTCAGTCATTTAACCCTTCTTATACTTTGTAGAAGTTCTGTGTTCATTTTTATCACAAGGGCCTACTGCTACTAGCCTCGGTTGTTTGTTGGTTTGTTTTCCCTCCAATTGTGAACCCATGTCCTGAAAAAGTTGTCAGAAGACCACAGCAGATACATGCTGGGTGTGGAGACAAGTCACTTCTTTACATATAGTCTAAAGTCAAGTCCAGAGGCTGGGATGCCAGTACCTTAGCTTTCTCAGTTACTAGGTAACAAGGGGCTCAATTTGGTGCATAAAATAAGGCACCCAACAATGCAGTAGTAAGAACAGCAACAACTTTTAAATTAATTCTCTTGTAAACGAGTTGAAGACGTGCATATTTAATTTTAAAATGAGCAAAAGATATAGTTTCCTAAATCTGGGAGGCTTAGACCCTTGAGTTTGTTCACTGCTCTTAATAGCATAAAATCAGTGTTGCTGAGAGCACTGAATGAATGAGTGATGTTCACGTACAGATATGCCCATTTACTCTTCTGTAATGAAATGCTTTGTAAAAAGCAGATATGCATTTGAACCAGCGTTTCTACTTAAAACTTATATATGCTCGTCAGCTTTTATTGATGGGAAAAAAACACTACAGGATGTCATTTTATAGGAAGAAAACTTATTTTGATTTCAGGCTGCCAATGGTCTCTGGGCAGTAACCCAGAACGTCGCGGTGGAGCAAAACTGCTCCCATCTTGGCAGCCATAAAGTGGGAGAGAGGAAACTGGAAGCAGTGGGGGAGGGATCCAGGGACAAGGCACTCTTCTCAAGGAAGAACTTTCAAGGGCTTATTTCCTTCGGTGTTTCCTGCTTCCTAGACTTCTGTCACTTCCATATAGCCAATCAATCTAATTATGAAGTCATTAATGGATTAACCCATTGATGAGGTCAGACTTCATGAACTTATCTTTCTCATAGAATTTCAAACTCCAGAACTTGTCGCATGGGGGAGCAAGCTTTTAACTCATCATCACCCTTTGGGGGTCATTTCAGATCCAAATTGAAATTTTATTCTATGTAATGTAGATTTCACATCAAGGTTTATGTATTTTGGAAATACTTTTTCAAATATTCAAGATTCTACATAAATAAAATATGTATATAATATACACATTGTGTATATCTGCGGATGTATACATCACCCAGTCATGCTTGCTGTGTGAAGGATGACAGCAAACACAAGAGACCAGTGACTGGCAGTTGTCTAGGGAGAAATGAGCAGGGAGTTCAGAAATTTCCAGGATATGAAATATTTTACCTTCTATTATTCTCTCTTGTTGGAATTATTTTGAAGTGTATTTTATATTAACCAAAGTCTAAGAAAGAATATGTGAAGTTTTACATACATTTTAATTAATATTGTAAACTTGCAGTTTGTTTGAAGGCTTAGCTTGTCTTTCTCATGTAGCTAGAAGTAGTCTCTGTCCTGCTGATCTGCTGGACTGGTTTTTCTCCACCTTCCTGTTCCCGAAGCCACTTATGAAATAACTATTCTGAGGCTTTTATTAATTTAATCAAAGAATTAATAGATATTCTTTGATCTATTATTAGCTCAGGCTTCTTATTAACTAACTTTTACATCTTGAATCAACCCATTTCTATTATTTTATATTTTTCCATGAGGTTCATTTCTTACTCCTTGGTGACTGCTGGCCTCTTCCTGACCCTGCCTTTTTTTCACCCTGCACTCAGTTTAGTTTTCCCACCTAGCTATATTCTCCCCTACCATAGGCCAAAGCAGTTTCTTTACTAACCAATGTTAATACAACATATTCACAGCATCAAGAGGGAAATCCAATGTCAATCTGGAAAAGAGATTTTTGCAAATGGTACATATGAGCGTTGCAAATTCTATATAATTGCTTTGTTTGGTAATATGAGCATAATGGAAGACATTAATAGACACATGCATTAGTGGTATGAGAAATAGGCATACAGTATGTAAGTTTAAATGATGCATGTTTTCTTTAGTCCATTGCCAGAAAACCCTGGTTCATGTTAGATGGTCTTGGCAATTGGAGCACGTAGGTGCACTTGCGTCACTTTCTAAGGCTGTGTCAGTGAGCACTAGAATTCACAAAGATTCTCTTTACTGTTACAGAAAAGCTCAAGAGGAAAATAAGAAAATTGTCCTAGCTGGCTGTGTTCCCCAAGCCCAACCTCGTCAGGACTACCTCAAAGGATTGAGTATCATTGGGGTAAGTGTAGACTTGATGGGTAACTAGAACATGATGTCATTAACTCTTTCTAGTTTACTTATGACTCTTTTAACCAAACTAACTTTGTCCTGTATGTCTGACTTTTCGCTTCAACATGCACATGCGTGTGTGCATGCACACATACATACACAATACACCCTATGTTGTTTTAGGTTTTTTCACTGAGAAACTAGCACTATAAAAAAACCCCACACTATGAGGTTTATGGCTTGTCTTCATCTTGACCTTCATAAGTGATCTGTTCTTCAACCCTGTTACTGCTCTCCAAATCATAGCAAATTTCCCACCTTCTTGAGCTTCCTGCTCATCCTCCCCAGTACCTAATGTGTGTCTTTAGAAAGCTCTGTTGTGTTATCCTCCCCTCTGGGTGTTAGCTTCAGTGTAGCCCGCCTTGCACAGCTCCCTACTGCTGCCTCCTCCTTGAGGATCCCATCTCCGCTGCTTTCGCCGACTGTGGATTTATCCGTGAGTCTGTCTCAGCACAGAGTTAGCTTTTGAAATGTGATTGTACACTTAAACGATTTTATTTTTGTACAAAACCCCTGGCTCCAATTTAATTATTCATACCAGGATAACATTTTTATCCCTTTAACAATTGTGTGTTTCTCTACTCTGCACATATAAGTGTACCCATTAAATGTTTATTGACTGATTTGACCAAAATTTTTCCTTCTGTAGTTTTGTTCTTTTGCTTAACTGTTGGACAGTTTGTTCCGAGAAGTTCAGAGACTTGTCTGTTTGCCTTAGTTAACAAAATGACCTAGTGCAAAATTTCTTAAACTGTGGGGTTGTGACCCCATAGGCAAATGAATGGGGTAAGGACGGTCATGAAAACTTTGGCAAGTGCGAAACATTTCTGAATGCCCACCAACTATAAATAAGTTGAAGTCACGATGTAGCTAATCTGCAGTGTTCTGGCAGTGCTTGCCCGTGTTACATCATGTGACTTCACTCTAGCCTTGCTTCTGAACAAATCTTTGTACTTTGTACCGAGCATGCTGTCAGGCCCCGCAGTGCCAGTGAACACCTCTACCTGAACTGCCTCAGCTCAGGCTCCAGACGGAGTTCTGTGAACTACAGTGCTTTTACTCTACGTCCAGTACTTTCTGAGCCTCAGAAAAGTAATGGCTGAATCACAGCAAACAAAGTTGTTTATCGTTCTCCTACTGTAATTCTTCAGCATCTATCAAATCAGTTTATCTTTGGATTGTGTTGTTTTAGACAAGAAACCCTTCTAGCTTATTAGTATTTTATTTCATTTTAAATAAACATTAAAATTATATGCTAATGAAATATTTTAAAATTTCTGTATTATTTATTGTCAGCAAATGTTTGATTTACATACTTACTTTATAACGTATACTTCATCCTTGCATTCACCTAAAATGTTTTAGGCAGTCACAATGGGAAATGTTCAGGAAGCTTGCCCGAGAGTGTGGTTGGGTTCAGTCAGTATTTCTTTACCACACGGTGGCATTTTTCCTTCCCGTCATTTTGTTGAAGATCTGCTAAAGCAGCTCACCAGTGATCTTGAAAATAAGGGTTTATTTTATCTAAGGGCAAGTGAGGTGGCTCAGTAGACAAGGGTGCTTGCTGTCAATCCAAATATAAATGGGACAACTTTTCAATACTAGCGCACAACCAGAAACCAAGGAATTACTTAAATAATGTTGTTTTTATCATTTTACCCTTTGGCTTGCTGATCAGGCTGTTTAGGGAAAGATACCTTAGATGCATGCCAGAGGGGACATAGGTATATGGACTTCTTTTCTAGTACAACTGAAAGGTTGTCTTTGAGGTGTTCATCGGTTTTAACAACTGAGCTGCAAAGTGGACGGCTGACTTTCAATTGCTTGAGCCTGCCTGTTCCATACGACTATTTTACTTCAAGCTTCAGTTGAGCATTTAGTGTTTCAGCTGAGCACATCGTGACCACAGGTGGTTGGTACCTGACATAGTGGACCGGACAGCTGTGACGATCTCTGTGCTGCGGAAAGTTCTACTCTCCACAGTCGGGAGACGTGAGGACAGCATTTTTCATTTGCTTTAGGTGCCAGAATGTTGGTGTGTTTCCTCTCTACGTATTTAGTTCTGAATTCCAAGTCTTTTCTTAGAGCCGGGTAAAATATTTTTATGGGCTCTTTGAAAGCCCCTCATCAGAATGACTCATTAATGTTATTTATGAATTGTTGTTCGCCAACCCCCTTCCTCCTTGTTGAGAACATATGGAGTCGTAAGAGAACATGCTGCATAGTGTCCCACTCCCACCCTGTATATTTATAATCAAGTGCCCGAAGAGTACAAGATATTGCTTTACTTACTTTATTTGAATTATATGCTGTTGAATAAGCTTTTGTGTATCTGGGGCTGCAATTTATGGTGCTGAAAATAGATTTCCTCCTTTCCCAAAGAAAATGCAATCTATTGTGCACTCTTCAAGGGGACGTTGGGTCTGTTTCTGTCCATGGTGTTTTCTGTCCCCTCCTCCCTCCTGCACTGTTTTGGCCTAACTTCTCCCTTTCCTCTCTTAATGGCTGTTATTGTGATCTCTCCTTTTCTCTTCCTTTTCTCCACTTTATTCTCCCAACTCCTCATCACTGAAAATAGACTTAATAGTTTCCTCAAATTTCATTTTGAGCTTCTTTTCTGCTCCTTTGTAATTAAGGAAAAATAATCATTTTTAAATTCTGTTTAATATACACACTCTTTCCTGGTCCTTTGTCCCTTATGGATGCAAAGCCCGCTGATGTCTGCAGTCACACTGAATTCTGAGGTCCTCATTGTCTGGTAATCTGTGTGCTTTCCTAAGCTGTTGGCTTTTTTCTTTAGTGATCTTCACAGTAGAACATTTGGCTAATTTTTTGTTTATAGATGTAATTATTTTTTTGAAATAAAATTCATGTACCACACAGCACATCCAATCACAGCATGTAGTCCTGCGGTATTTTCAGATGTGTGACCATTATTACAAACACTGTCAGAGCACCTTTCACTCTTGGAAGAATCACAGGTTCCTTAGCACACCTTCTTATTTTTCCTTCGTGTCACCATAGGCAGTCCCTAACTTGCTCCCCTGTGATGTTTTCCGTCGTGGACTTTTCATCTACTGGGGTTGCACAGTATGAGGACCGCCCTGATTTCTCACAGTGTGTAATGATGCAGCATGTCTCATTGATCCTATCCCTTTTGTGACTTAATGTTTCATCATCAGTTGGTGGAAATTTGACTTCACACCCTTTGGCCATTGTCACAGGTTTTTGTGTGTATTGGTTTTCAGTTCTGTTGAGTAGATTTTGGACTTCTGGATTACATAACAACTGTGCTTAGCAGTTTGAGGAAATGTCAGGCTGTATTCCCAGCAGCAGCTGCAGCCTCCACCAGCAGGTGTGACTGCGTGTGTCACAGTCATCAAACAGGCGCCTGATGCTGGGACCCTCAGGCCTGTGGGGACTGGTGTTACAGCTCCCTGGTGGCTAATGAGAAAACGCTCAGGCCTAGGTGGCTTGAGACCCTTTGCTCTAAGGCTTGGCAACTATCTGGAGCTAGCTTACTAGTGGGGGCCAGAGCTCTTTTGCTCTCCCCAGCTCTCTGTCTGCCTTTAGTCTCAGCTCACTCCTCTTTCTTTACCTACCTCTCCTTTGTCATCCTTCATTCCCGCTCTCTCCTCTATTCGCTCAGGTTTTTACCATGGCCACTTTCTGGAATTTTTCAGCTCCCCTCCCACTGCTGGTTCTCCTGCTGCCACCAGGGTGGTAACCACCACCACTGCCTTTGTCCCCATTCCTGCTTTGGTGCTGCTTCAGCTGGCTTCTTGCTTCTTTACCACTCGCTCTACTGATGATAAAGATAAAAGTAGGCCAAGGACATGATGGGAGAGACATTGAATTAAGAGAGTGGCACAAATGGGAGTCTCCTGGCCACCATGAAGGCCAGGCTGCTGACAGCAAGGGTAGTTGTACAGTCACGGCACAGACGTTCTCACAGATTAAGGTCTGTGTTGTACCAATCGAAGACCTTCTGCCGGGCTAGCAGGGGAATTCTAGGTGAGAATGGTTGCTAGATTTCGATTTTGTGATAAGAAGTTTGGTGGGAGCTGGTTGAAATAGTCATGTCTGGGACTTTGCCTCTTCTGTAGCTGGAGCTGTGCTTTGGTAGCAAGCAGGTGTGGTTGCTGTGCACTTCTTCAAGGTTCAGTGAAGTGTTCTGCATAGGGGACAGTCCAACTGGTTGCTTGGCTCCAGGCAACCAAGGTACCAGGCAAGATTCTCAAATGTCAGTTAGTGTCTAGACTTTCACTGCCTTATGTTAAAGGAAAAACAGACATTGGGCAGGTACTTTAATAAATGCCTAAAATTTTTAACATTAATTTAAAAGTAGTAAGAATTTGACAATGCTTAATTCCTGCTTCAGTGTCCCAGAGAGGTGGATCCTTCTAATCTGCCTCAAAAGCACCATTTCTTGCAAGGTTCTCACGGGCCTGTGGCTCTGTTTTCCTTATGAAGTTCATAGTTTAGCTTCTCATCTCTGTAACTGATGACCGCCACTTTACACTGCTCCCCTGCTTTCTTATTTTATTTATGTGCTTAAGGACCAATGTTGGACTCTGTCCGAAACTTTCTATTTCTAAGCATGTAAAAAAACACTCTTGTTCTGACACCGTCACCAATTTATTTCATATTTTTCTCATTTTATTTGCTATCTGCTGCTCTCAAATGATACCTTGGTTATTCATCCGTATACAGCACCCAATTTGGCCGTGTCCTCTGCTTCTTACGTATGTCCAAGTCCCAGACGATCTGCGTCACTGTGTATGTTGTGACTTGCACTTTCTCCTGTGTCAGACTCCAGTGGGAATCCCCTGCATGCTGTTTCAGCACTGTGTTTCTATGAGCAGATGCCGGTCCTCTCTTCTCTTCACAGGTACTGAGTAGCTGAGCCCACACGGATTCAAACCTGTTTTTCCTTCTCTCCACCCCTCCTCCCTCCTTTCCCCTGTATTCTTCTGTCTTCCAGTGCATAGCCAGCTATTTTCTTCCATCTCCTTCTGTTCCTAGTCACCAATCCCTCCACACAGTGTTTGTTCCACTGTGGTATTTGTTCGACACTTGGTGCATGCCCATGACTGAGAGATGGAGTGAACAAACCTTGGTTCTGTCAGTTTGCCTTGAGAAAACCTAATCTACTTGCAAAATTTCTGTCAGAAATTCTCTCTAATTTCAACTAAGGATTTTTATGTATCCCTCATCCCTTATTCTCTGTCCATCTCTGTTTTTATCATCTTATCTTTCTTACTCTTAGCAGGTGACCTTGTTACCTTCTTGTATCTCATGTGCACTCGGTAGGAGGACCCGCTCTGCTTCCCCTGCTTCCTCCTTCCCTTCCCTCAGTGGGAGACTTTCCCTTTCTGTCTGTTTCCCATCTCTTCTCTTTCACCATCTTCCTCCCTGCCCCAATCCCTCCTGCTCTCTCTCCTCCTCCTTTCTGCTTTTTCTCAGATTTATGTCTGTATGCCTGTTCTCCAACAGAATGAATTTTATTGCAACATTTTCCCCACATCTATATAGCATACGTTGATCATTTAAATCCCTCTAGTACCCTCTTTCCTTAACCCTGTTCTGTTCTTCAATAGGCCCTGGTCTTTAAAAAGTCTCTTATTTTAGCTTTTTTGCTATCAGTCTTTTTTTTTTTAAATTATTTGTCCCCCTTTTAACATGTTTTTCCATACCATCTTCCTTCTCTTTGTAGTTAAACTATTAAGAAATAGTTACTCTTACCTAGACCCAATTATATAAATTATTATTATTGTATTACATTATCTCATTATCTTTCTGTTTTGTTTTTTTGTGACCTATTACCACTGTGCCCACATCTTTTCTTGGGTTTCCCATTTCTTTGGGTTTCTAAAGCATTCAGCATAGGCTGGATGTCTCTTGTTTTTTCTTCAGCTTTTCATTCCAGCACTTTGGAGGCAGTGGTAGGCAGATCTCTGTGAGTGTGAGGCTAGTCTTGTCTATCAGCTTAGACCAGCCAGAGTGACATAGTGAGATCCTTTCTGAGCATGGGGGCGGGTGGAGAGAGGGTTGTTATGGGTTGATTTAGCCTCATTTTACTCTTCAGTCTTGCTTTGCTTTATTTTCCTGAGCCTGCCCTTTGTGTGTGTGTGTGTGTGTGTGTGTGTGTGTGTGTGTGTGTGTGTGAGAGAGAGAGAGAGAGAGAGAGAGAGAGAGAGAGAGGAGAGCACTACTTGGAACACTTTTAGAAGATCCATCTTTAGCTGTTTTGCTTCTCTAACTTCTGAGATCATGACTTTATTTACTTTACTGTTGTCATTTCATTCTAAACTCCTCTGCGTTCACTCAGTTTTCTTAGTGGCTTTTCCTGTCTGTGTTGACAAGACACCTTTGGTATATCACTCCAGTGTATCACCTGTCTCTGTGCTCTGTGGCACTGGTACTCGGGGAATTCTTCCATAGTCACTTGTATGTCAAAAATGACTTTTACTATTGACCTTTGGTACCATGGGTCTGAATAAGCTACTTAGCACTAGGTACAAATTCACTGAAATAATTTTCAAAATCGATACTAAAGCACAAGATTTCCCATTTATCTCCTTAATATTAGCACATTCTGTTGTATAATCATCCATTTTATACCCTGTAACTTTCAGCTTTGCAGAAAGAGACATATTTTGATTAAAATTAAGTGTATGTTTTAGCCTGTGTTGAGATTAAGTGGATAACTATGGCCTGACTTTTTCTTGGGAGACAAGAGGAAATGTCTGCTCAACTAGTTAAGACCCTGACAATAGATCAAATATGCACTTCAACCCAATTGTAGCCTTAGTGTGCTATTACCTTATTTATAAAGCGGGGTGCTTCCTCACTGCAAACCCCACCGCAGTGTGTGGGACAACTCTAAAGCCACAACTTAAAGCGCCTCCCCCTCCTCCCTAGCAGCTGTTTACTGCATGAACTTTCTGATTCTTCTTCCTTTTCCTGAGTAATGTTTCAGCTCCCAGTGATGGTGATGCCACAGCAGAACTCTGTTCCTGGTTCACTGTGTCATAGTGTGTGATGGTGACCTTTGGAAAACACCCTTTACTGTTTCACAGGACAGTCATATATTTTTGGTTGTCATCCGTCCTTCCTTCCCTCCCTCCTTCCCTCCCTCCCTCCCTTCCATCTATGTATATTTTCATATATGTGTATAAAATCAGCTAATTCAAATACAACCTCCATCTCTCTAGTTCAACTTTTGTATGTGAGAATGCTTGAGTACACACACACACACACACACACACACACACACACACACACACACATACACACATAAGTCAATCAAGTGAAATGGCACCAGCGTTCTTAGGAAATGTTCCTTGTCTCCAGCAGGCATGTGACTGCACTTCCTCTCTGACTTCGTGTCTGTCTCCCTTTCCAGGTTCAGCAGATTGATCGTGTGGTAGAAGTTGTGGAGGAAACAATTAAAGGTAATGGCGGAGCATAAGATGAGCAGATGCATTTTCTGAACTAAAATTTTGGTATACCATTCAGTTAACACTTATTAATCATTTTTTATAACGGATATTGTTATAGGATAAAATCATGCATTTTGTCCTTGGACTGATACATAGACTAGGAGGTGTATATATATTGTTCGTAAGTATTTTATTTAAAATTTTCTTTAAGACACTGGAAAGAACTGAGCAGGGAAGTCATGTAAAGACACAGAAGGTTTGCAGAGTAAAATAAGGTAATCTTTAAAAGCCACATACTGTGTGATGTCAACTATATGGCGTTCTGGAAGAGGGCAGTTATAGAAGCAATTCAGGTAACCTAGAGGTATAGGGAATTGCTGAGGAAAGAGAATCCAGAAGTTTTTGGGGGCAGTGATACTCTTGATGATATTGTGATACTGAACATCTGTCAGGATGTACCTGCTCAAAACATCAGACTTCTCCTGTCAACTGTGAACACTAGTGACCTGTCAATATCTGCTTCGTCTTTAACATACCTACCCCCAAGGCACTCTGGTCCAGATTGTTGACAGTGGATTAGAGAAGCTCCCGTCCTCTGCACAGCCTCTATGAATCTAAAGCTTCTCAGAAAAATAAAATGGATGTTAAAAATGAGTGGTATTCAATAGTGAGCTTCGCTGGAGGTGTGTAGAGGTATATCAAGAAACAGGGCCTTTCTCTCCCAGGCAAGTTTGATGAGTGACAGCATCTCCCTGATGAGTCTGGCCCTGTGCAGATTCACCGGAGAGGCTGTGTTGAGTTTAGTTGTGAGAAAGTAGTAGAGATGAGATGAGGTTTGTGGGTCTCTTCCCTAGCTTTTTGGAGAATGGACAGGGGTGACTTTAGTGCTAGGGAGCTAATGAGGGCACTGGAGGCCGGGACGTGGTCTGACAGGTTCATTTAGCAGATGTCGGCACTGAACCCTGTGCGGCTTAAGTGGTTGGCCGCGTTTGCTTAGTCCACCTACAGTGAGACTGCCTTCATCGTAGTATGTACGAGATATTCATCCTTTACCTCCTATTTCTACTGACCACACTTCATTTAGAGAGCCCAGGCAGAGGAATAATGTGCTTCCCCGCCCCATAGCATTGAGACATTTGTTGATTGCCTTTGAGTACATTATTTTTCTGATGCTTAATGTTCTCAGCTGCTGCTGGAGAGGATTTGAAGGTTTTTCTGTAGACTTTTCAGCTACTTTGCTTTTATCTTAATGTCCCAAACGGAACTGTGTAACCTCTGTTTGCCTCTCCAGAGCTGTTTTCCACATTCATCTGTGTCCATTTAGGCTGGCACTTATGGGCTGTATTACTTGAGATCCTTGCTCATTGGTACCCAGAGGAGTTCTTGTTTTCTGGTGCCTAGGAGGACCTTCACTCTGCTGTCCATTAGAACCTTTGATCTCTGGGTCCTAGTAGGATCCTTGCTTTCTTGTATCTAGTAGAATCCTCAGTGTCTGAAGCCCAGTGGGACACTCACTGTCTGACGTTTACTAGGGTCCACACTCTTTGGCATCTAATGATAATTTAGCTAACTGGGGGAGGTGACTCTCTCCACCATTGTACACCCATCAAAGAGGCAGGCAGGTGCATTAACCACACTGACTCATCTTCCTCAAGTTTTAATGTGTGTGTGTGTGTGTGTGTGTGTGTGTGTGTGTGTGGTATTTATATGGATTTTGTTGAGGGAGGGTATGGGTTATGAAACCAGAAATGGGACTTTGAGACCTGATCTTAAGGGAGAAAGGGAGGCAAGGAAGGGGTGTGTGTGTTATGAATGCATAAAAGGACTTTGGTCAAAGGGATACTAACTAATTTTGTGGAGAATTAGGGGACTGGAGAAGGGAGGAGAACAAATAAGAAAAAAATACGTATGAAAATGCCATAATGAATGTATTACTTTGTGTTCTAACTCAAATGAATTAACACAGACAGTGTAAAGAAATCCCACTCCCTGACCGTCACATAGCCCTGCCTTTCTTACTTGTTTAAATATTGACTTAGCTACTGTCAGGCTGAGCTTACATGCTAACACTTGTAAAACATAATGTCTGATTACATGGGAAGACGGGACTCTTAAGTTTTTTTCATTAATAATCTTAATGAAAGACTTTGTGAGATCTGCTACTGTAACCCAGTTTCTATTTGAGTGTTATTGGTTAAATGTCTCTGTGCTGATTATTTATGCTGTCTTTGTAGTGTGCTCAGATATGTCACTTTCTAAGATCCATTTCTATATCATACTGCTTTATATCATACGATGAATACTGTAGAGTATCAGTCCCACAAAGAAGTTTTATTGCATATAAACTTTATATTCTTTTCTCTACTAGGACTCATTTTGTAAAATAAAGCAAGTTCTGACTCCATTACCAGAATATGTTCACTCAGCATGCATAGCTTCAACACACTTTTTATAAACACTGCTTCCCAAGGACAGCAGGACAAGTCAGCCAGCAAAACGCTTGCTGTGTGAGCCTGGGGACCAATGTTTATTTCCCAGAGCCCACAGGGAAAAGCTGGCATGGTAACATGTTTTTGCTAAACTCAGCCCATGGATGGTGGATGGATATGGGTGGATCCCTGGGGCTCCCTGGTGGGCCCACCTCCCTGAGTCTGCATTGTGTATTTCAAGCCATTGAAAGAGCCTGTCTCAAAAACAAGGTGGGTGGTACCTGAGTAACACCAAACTGTGGCTGCCCTTTGGTCTGTATGTCATACACCCCTTTTATATGTACCCATACACATGTGTACCTGCATACATGAACATGCAGTATGCACATATGCACACACAAAGTTTTTGTTTACGATATATTATTTTAACAATAACAACAACAACAGCAACTAGGCTGCCTGACCATAACCTGGTTATCTTGTATTGGAGATTTGCCTTGTCATTCCTCACCAGGTTCCTGGTGTTGAGAGCAACTGTTATGGTTGGTTGTAATTTAGGGTCTTAAGACAGAAAAGCAGCCGGGGTTCTCATAGCTTTGTACACACATGCTTATGTGTTCAGGATTCTGTTACAGTCTTGCCACCCATGCTCCTTTTTAATCCCTTAATTATTTAGATAACAAATCACTTACAAAATTGATTTTCATTGTCAGTTTTTTGTAGAAATGGCAGCTTACATTCGCTTGTCAAATTTGAAACTTCCCCTGCATCATTAGCAGGTCTTGGTAGGACTACACTTGCAGTAATTACCGTAGCAGCTGCAATCAGCACCTTGTCTAGTTCTTCGTAGCTTATCGTTTCCTTAGACATTAATTCGTTTGTACTCTACAGGAAGCCTGCTTGCACTGATTATGCACTGGCCAGCGACAAGTCTGAAACCTTCCTCTCTTGTTCCAAAGCTCACGTTATTTCTGTTCTGTGAGGCTGCTTATAGTGGACAGAGGAGAGTGAGGAGGGGGGCCTGTGACTGTAACCACCATCCTCCTCCTCCTGTTACAGTGGACAGAGGAGAGTGAGGAGGGGGGCCTGTGGCTGTTATCACCACCCTCCTGCTACAGTGGACAGAGGAGAGTGAGGAGGGGGGCCTGTGGCTGTAATCACCATCCTCCTCCTCCTGTTACAGTGGACAGAGGAGAGTGAGGAGGGGGGCCTGTGGCTGTAATCACCACCCTCCTCCTGTTATAGTGGACAGAGGAGAGTGAGGAGGGGGACCTGTGACTATAAACACCACCCCTTTTCTCATTGTTTAACTTGCTGCTCACTTTTTCTGATTCTTGCCAGTCTTAATATGAGGGAAGTCCCTAGTCTTACTATGAGGGGAGGTCCCTAGTCTTACTATGAGGGAAGTCCCTAGTCTTACTATAATGGGAGGTCACTAGTCTTGCTATGAGGGGAGGTCCCTAGTTTTGCTATGAGGGGAGGTCCCTAGTCTTACTGCAGCTTGGTATGCCATGGTTGCCATATCCATGGGAGGCCTGCCCTTTTCTAAACAAAAATGGAGGAGGAATGGATGGGGGCTTGCTGAAGGGAGGTGAGGGGGGTGAAACTGTGATTGGGCTGTTAAAAATTATTTTAAAAATACAAAATTTAATGTGTATAATTTTGAATATTTTAATAATAAAAAGTTACAAATGCATTTGATTGACTTTGACTGATTATAACTAGTGCCTGACAGCTTTCATTATTGGTGCTTTATAAATGTTTTTTAGGGGCATTTTCCTTTTGGAATGTCTTGCTTTTCACCATCGGTCTCCTTTTTCCCCAGTGTTATGGAGGGACTTTGGTTCCAGTCAGTGGGATTTGGTTGTGGTAGACTTTTTACTTGATTGGTTTTAAGGAAAATTAGCAAGAAGCTGAAGTCCTAGCAGAGTGTACTGTGACATAGAGAATGTATCCCGCTTACTCAGCCCAGACAATGGGAGTGACTCTAATGAGTGTCCTTCCTGAGACAAGATCTGTCACTGAGTCTGGAGCTAGCTGTGTTTTGGCTCAGGTGGTGACCAGCAAGATGCCCGTCCTCCTGTCTCTGGCCTTCTCCTGGAAGTAGAAGTAGGGCTCGAAGTAGGACTGACTTTTTGTATGGGTGCTAGGGATCCAGACTTAGGCTTCATACGTGTGCAGCACCTCCTCTTACTCCCTGAGCCGTCTCCACAGCCCTATTGGCTTCAGTCTTAAAAGGGAAATTTGTCTCAAGGCTCCCAGAGCTGTGCATTTATTATACGCCTGTTGTTTTCTAGCAGCTAGCTCTGCTTCCGTTGCTGGTGTGGTAGCTTTAGTATGGTAGCTGTCAGCATGAGAAACAGTAATGTTTTATATTGTGACATGGATGCTTTCTACAGGGACAGAAACATCTATCCCTGTTTTCTTTCAAATACCACAACTTTGTAGCTCTCTAACCAATTTCTAAATCAGGAAGGTCTGCTCTAGCAAGGCAGGCAGTGGTCTATGAGGCCTCTATTCAGGGTCAGGGCTAAGATCCACCTGCTCTTCTTTCAGAACTGTTTCGGCTGTTGACGGTTTGGTTGGACACCTGAGTTAGACTGCAGAGAATTAATTAATACCTCACACATCTCCTTCCCTTGTCATAAAATGCATCTCTGCTCCCCGAAGAAGGCGTTTCCGGGAGAGTACGAGGACGTGTTGCTTTGGCGTGCCCTCTTTCCTGCAGCAATCTGCCGATGAACCCTACCACAGTCAGTGTGAGCGCCTACAGCCGTGTATGCTGGAGGCGGAGCGTCACTGAGGACCTCCTGTTCTAGCAGACTGTTGATGTTTTTCTAACATGTAATGACTCTTCAATCTAATGTGATAGACTGAGGAGGGAAGAAGTCGGTGTGTAGTGTCACAACTTAGTAACTGATAGATACACGTTTTGAGGATCCTCATGTTTATAACATTCTTTACTGTGTGAATGGGCTTGTGAATGACCTTACTGACTGACTCCCTAATCAGATATCTGGGTGACTTTCCTTCTCCTTGAAAAGCCTTGAGACCTGTGGGTTTTAGTCAGATTTTGCTCTTGTTCCACAGACAACACTGCATATTGATGCAACTTGTATAGCGACTAATACACAAATCGTGTAGGATGGCTTGACTCTTCTTGACCCAAGTTTAGTGTTATCAATTTGAAATTATTGTGTAGCAGTGAATCTTAAGCAGCTACCTTTTGGTTTCAAAATTCACTACTATGTTATAATAAAATCGTTTAGTGAAAAATTTCAATGAACTAGCTCCAGTGTAACCAGCGTGGAATCAGAGCTTTGAAGTTCGTTAATGAATAGCTGTTAGAAACTTTGGGGATTATGATTGAATTTAGCTTTTAGTGTGAGTTTTAAGTAATATTTAAAAATATTACTTAAGTATTTTTTAAAAGATGGCTAATAATCTATTGAGCTATATATGATCATTATGTAGTGAGATGAAGTGGGATTGTATTTAAAATGGAAAGGAGAGGACCCGGAAGCTCACTGGTCTTGTGAGTTTTTTTTCTTTCGCCCTTGTTTTGCAGTTGCATGTCCTTGTTTTCATCTTGTTCCATCTTTATCAGCTTCTCTGCAGTGAGATGTTAGGAATCATCCTTGTTACCATGACCACCGTTCTTTCCATCTCTTTCTCTGTTCCTTTAGCATGGGCTTGATATAAAACTGTATATTTTGAGATGTCATTACTTTTTCTGCTGTGTAGTACTCAATTGTGTAAACGTACCACATTTTCCTTATCCATTCTTCGGTTGAGGGGCATTGACATCTTGAAATTTGCAGGCAAATGGATGGAGCTAGAAAACATCATATTGAGCGAGGTAACCCAGACCCAAAAAGACAAATATCATATGCACTCACTTATAAGTGGCTTTTAGAGATAAAGCAAAGAAAACCAGCCTACAATTCACAATCCCAGAGAACATAGACTACAGTGGTGATCCCAAGAGAGACATATATGGATCTAATCTACATGGGAAGTAGAAAAAGACAAGATCTCCTGAATAAATTGGGAGCATGGGGATCATGGGAGAGGGTAGAAAGGGAGGGGAGAGGAAGGGAAGGGAGCATAGAAAAATGTATAGCTCAATAAAATCAATAAAAAAATTAAAAACTTTATATTTTGTTCTCCATTTCTTTTAATCTCTATTGTCTTGATTTCATTTTCTCCTCTCTTCATTCTAGTCTGAAAGGTGATAAAAATCCAACTTAACCTGTCCCCATTTTTTAAATAAAATTTAATTTCTTCCTTTGCCCTGCAGTATGAATGGATTCTACTTTTTGAGACAGAGTTTTATAAAATTGCCCAGGCGGGCCTTGGACCGGTAATCCTTCTGCCTCCCACAGTATTGGGATTACAGGCCCATACCCCCAGAGCATGCTGGCAGTCATACACTTTCTGTCTCTGTCCTAGACATTAGAAGCTAACAAGAATAAATCAAGCCAAGATGCAGCGTGTGCATGTTGAATTGTAGTCTACTCCTCCTTGTCCTTTTGTGAATATTACACATCCAGTTTTATGATTAGTTTGTTCCAAGAATCTGCCTCTCTCTCCTCCCCCCCAAGCACATTTCTCTGGTTCTCCTTGTTTCCCCTCAAAGTCATACCTTGTTTATGGCATCTCCTTCATGTTATTATTTTTTCAAATTTTGGTTTGCTTCAGAAGGCAACAATATTGATAGCTACACATGAAACCAGAAATAATTTGTAATGCATGTATTCCGACTATGGCCTGTGGATTTGATGAATACGTTGAAATAATTTCCTTTGAAACAGGATGTTAAAGAGAATTAATATGTCACAAATATGGATTTTATTTTGCTAGGCCATTTTTAAGGAAATTATGTCGTTTCCTTCCTTTAGTCTTTGTCTATATATAACAAGCAACTTTTATGTTTTCTGTTTTGTCTTTGGTGCACTAAGTACCAACTAGCCTATTGTTATATGTGACACATTTTAACGAGTCATTGGATTAGAAAATAACTCTTTATGTCATTGCATGTAGATGTGCTTCTCTATTTACATGCAGATAGTGAAGATGAATAATTTATTGAATGTTATTAGAGCAGGCTGCATATTACAGAGTCCCAGAAGGACATGAGGAAATTCGCCTGGAGCTCATATGAAAATGGCTCTACTTCCTGCCCAGTCATTCTCGACCTTTCAGCCTCACTGAGAACTGTTGTGTTAGTCCATCGGTCCTGCTTACCTCTTCATTAGCTGGGCCTTGATTGAGGAGTTCGTCTTGCTTAAGCATCTATAGGATTTGTTAGCCAATCCTCTTAGACTTTGGCTATACTTATCTGTTAGAATGGGCATTGTCAGAAAGAGTGGGTAGTTCCTGTTTTAGTGGTTAGAGCAGCAAGGGCTCTGACTTATAGCTTTCTTGTTTCCAATCTTGGAGAGCTCTTTTCTCAGATGTTAAAACAGTATATCTTTCTGAAATGAAGCCCGAGGAAAGATATATAACATTGCTTATGCAATGTGATTCCTTGATTTAAGTGATTCTTTTTTTTTCCCTTCGTAAATGTGGTGTGTAATTGTGCACATACTGTAAGCAAAGCGTTGGCAAATATAGTCAGTCCTTGAACCCAGGAGTTTCCCCCCAACCCCTTCTCTCTGTAGTTGGAGATTGCTTGTTCATTCCCAGATGCCCAGACCTTGAAATATCACTCAGAAACCCATCTCCATTAATCTTGTGTATTGCCATGTGGGTGTGGCTGCGGCAACAGGCAAGGTTCTGTCAGGCAAGGTCTGTCTCCTGCAGGACTAAATGGCTTCTCTCTGACTCTGCCTTCTTTCTTCGAGCCTTCAGTTTTGTTCCCCCTTCTTGCTCTATTCTGCCCTGTCACAGGCCAAAACAACTTCTTTATTCATCAACCAATAAAAGCAACACATAGAAAGAAGAATTTCCCATACCATTTTCTTTCTCTCTCTTTCTCTTACTGTATTTCTTATGTTCAAAAGATCACATCTTCTTTAGGATGCCTTTTCTCCCTGATCTCCTATAAGAGAAAAAAAAATCAAATACAATCCTGAACATATTTATCAAAAACGGTAAATGCCAGTGTGAATTTGTGTGGCATGCTGATATGTGTCTTATGCTTTATTTGAAGGTCACTCAGTGAGGCTCCTGGGTCAGAAGAAAGACAATGGGAAGCGGTTGGGGGGAGCGAGACTGGATTTGCCAAAAATCAGGAAGAATCCACTGATAGAAATCATTTCAATCAACACAGGGTGAGTATCTCTGAGTTGCTCTTGACATAGTTAACTCGGTGAGTTCAGCTTGTACGCCAATGGACATGTGACACCAAGAGGCAGTTGAATGTTTTCTTGGGGGAGGAAAATCACAGAAAGTGGTATAACTGTTGAGCGTGGTCACTTCTAAGATGCGTCTTGGCTTCAATTACATGTGTGTTTGAGGCAGGATATTATATCTTTGCTATTATTTTTCTCATTTGGGGCTATGGGACAATAAATATGGATTTTATTTCCCGTGTTAAAATTTTTTTAGAAATCTTGAATAAAGTAAAACAATCTCATGGCTCATGCCAACAATCCTAGGCTGAGTCAGTAGGGACTGGAGTTTAATACCAGCCTGCCCCATGTAGTGAGCTCTAGGTAAGTATGAGTGAGAGCCAGCCTCAACCCCTTACCATTCTTCCTCAAACTAAAACAGAGTAAAAGAGATGGAATAGTCTCAGCAGTGGCTGGGTACTTGGCATCTGTGATAGCTTGTATGTGATTCTGGTAGAGGTTGCTCCAAATACTAACCATGTTTGACCATTAGCTATCTTAATCATGTATTTTAAAATGTGATTCTTATGTATTTTATATATGTGAGTACTTTGTCTACATATACATCTGCACACCAGAAGATGGCCGCAGGCAGTTGTGAGCTGCCCTGTGGGTGCTGGGAATTGAACTCCAGACCTTGTGAAGAACAGTGAGTGCTCTTAACCACAGAGTCATCTCTCCAGTCCCTGGATCTTTTATTTTAAAGTCATTGCAATTTTGCCTTATATTAATCATTGTAAAATTGTTAAATAATTTGTATTACAATTTTATTTTGCTTATAAAAGTAGCATTATGTCAAATTTTCTCTCATATGTGATCATGGACTTAGTTCTTCTGCAGTGAGACTGTAATGAATCCTGAAATTCAATGAATACTTGCTGTTAACTGTCATGGTCTTGTCCCTTGCATCAGAGAATATAGAATTGACCATAAGAAGTCAGTAAGCAAGTATATTTTTGATGCTCAATCAGTTCATATTATCTCAAATCGCAATGGGACTTTGGGAGCTGTGACTAGTCATCACTTTGCCGAGTTGCTTGCCATCTTACCATTTCTCTGACATGAAATCGGCCCCATGAGTGTCATTCCATAGTATCAAATTGTAAGATCTTTGCTTAGATTTTATTTTTTTAATCCTTATTGCTGGTGGAGCAAATTGCTTTTTTTTTAAAAAAAAAACTTTGCTTAAACTATGGTTATATGGTTCTGCCTATGATTGTTCTCTTTATCAAAGGTTATGAAGATTTCAGTGTGGTTACAAATTAAGTGCTGTGTTAGACCTTTTTTATTTGTGTTTTAATGTAGAAGGAGGGCCCTCTTTGGAGCATGCTTCATGATATGGTTTCCTAGGTCACCATTTGAATATGTACAGTTGTTTTTATGTTAATGTTAATTTAAAACCGTCAAAGTATCTGTGAGTGCTTGCAAGGGACCCTTGAGATTGAACTGGTAACTAGTGACTTTCTCTCACAGAAACAGGGGACAGGAGTCATACCATCTGTGATTCTGGTCTCTCTCTCCTTCCCAGTGCTAAGTATATAGGAGAAGGCTAACTGGAGGGGAAAAACTGTATCTGTGCAGCTGGAGAGAAGTTGAGACTTGGTGGTGTGGCTGCTTGGATGCTACACTTGTGCCTATAAGTGAACTCTCTGTCATGCTCTTTGTAAGCAAGCCTGAAGCTTATGGTTCTCCACATTGTTCTTTGTTTGGTTGTTGGTGTCCTACAAGGAGGGAATAGTCATTTGTCATGTCCTTATGGCAAAGGTTCTCCCAGTTCTCCCACAGTATTTTGTTAGGGTCCCTGGAGGGATACCTTTGCTTTTCCTGGCAGCGGGAGTGGAGTATAGAGGAAAGGCTAGTAGGGGGTGGTGCAAGGGACATAAAGCAAGAAGTTGGACATTGGGAAATGAAGGCAGTTTGTGATCTACTTCTTTACTTCTTTGAGTGTTAAAGCCATCACTTTTGGCCGTCTTCATCTTCCAAAGCTGAGAGTTGACTCTGCTTTACCATCCGCTGTGATAATGTGGTCTCAGTGCTGTCAGGTTATCCTAGGGTGAAGGCTCCAATCCCTCCTTCACTTAAACACATCTTAGAAACAGCTCCTGACCCTGACTGGACCCTGATACTTTTTCCTTTATTGCTTATCTTGTCTCTTGTTGTTTTCTGTCAGTAAGGGACAAGAAAGATGGCAGTTGGAGACCTTTGAGGAAAATTTAATTTTTTAAATTACATAATTGGATTTATTATCATTTTTTAAACATATTGGTTACTCCCCATTTCTCTCTCTGTATGCAGCTAAGCTTCAAAAACAC
This sequence comes from Myodes glareolus, assembly GCF_982192425.1. Taxonomy (NCBI): domain Eukaryota; kingdom Metazoa; phylum Chordata; class Mammalia; order Rodentia; family Cricetidae; genus Myodes; species Myodes glareolus. The sequence continues at coordinate 46,719,907 of NC_142039.1, read as the reverse complement.
ATTCTAACCCAGATGGTTTAACTTTCTGAGATGTCTGCCCCACATCAGGCTCTTTTATAGTCCTTGATATATAGCCTCTCTATAAACACATGAATGAAAGACATGGGCTGTGAACTTGTCCTACAGAGCTGAAACAAGTTTTAGAGAAATGGTTACTATTACTGCTCTTTTGTTATATTTGAGTCTGTTTAAAACATGGACATTATTAAATGGATATGATCACAGTGCATTTAATAATATAATTTGGGCTTATGACATTATCAGATTGTAGAATTTAGAGATAAGCAAACTTCCCCAAAGTCACCTATAAAACTGAAATGTTGATATGTGTGTGTGTGTGTGTGTGTGTGTGTGTGTGTGTGTGTGTATATATATATATATATATATATATATATATGTATAACTTTAAGCAGAGGTATCAAGATTCTGTATTTGGAAAAAATGCTTCAGCTGACTCCTTGTGCTGATGGCACTCACAATGCCTCCTTAGGTCTCCGACTTTGAGGCCGTTAGACTCTCATATTTCCTCTTACTGTCTCTCTCTGACACAGGCTGAAGCAGCAAGGAGTAGTAGAATGGCCACACCTCCTTGACCTCTGACCTTAACTACGTGCCCGTCATAAGCACTGTAAAATCCAAAGCTCCTGTGCTGTGTCTTTATGTCAGTGTTAATTGTGACTTTTGGAAAATTACATTCTATAAGAAAAAGAGCATTTTTTGAATTTAATTAGAAATATTGTAGCCAAGTGTGATGGCACCTAATTCTAATTTGATCAATAGGCAGGAGAATCGTTGTGAAATTAAGGGCAGCCTGGTCTACACAGAGATTCAAGTCAAACAGGATTTATCTCAAAAACTCCCATAATAAAATTCAGGGCAGAGTTCTCTCCACTGTGTTTTACCATGCCTGTAATTACAACACTTGTGGGGCTAAGGCAGGAACAGTGGGTTTGAGGCCAGCCTGGTCTGCACAAAGAGACTTTGCTTCAAAACATCTTTAAACTTGACCTTCCAGAGGCTTTTCATAGCAGTGTCATACATGTACTTATGCTAGGTTATTTTACAGTCCTTGGAAATGATTATGTGATGGTTAGATCTTTGTCAGTTTCACACAAGCTAGAATCATCTGGGAAGAGGTGACCTCAATTAAGAAAATGCCTTCATTGCATTGTCCTATAGGCAAGCCTTGGGGGCATGTTCTTGATTATTGGTTGAAATGGCAAGACCCAGTCCATGTGGGCAATAGCACTGCTGTGCAGGTGGTCCGAGGTGGTGTAAGAAGGCCAGCTAAGATATCTATGTAAAGCAAACCTGTAAACGGGTTCCATCAGTTTCTGCCTCCAGATTCCTTCCTTGAGTTCACGCTTTGAATTCCTTGTGTAGGCTTCCGTAGACGGGGAGCTATGACACAGAAGGGTAAACACTTTTAACTTCAAGTTGCCTTTGAATGTTTTACTATAGCATAGCAATAGAGAGCAAAGCAAGACAACTGTATATTTTAGTATATTCAAATGAATACTTTATATCTAGCAGGCTGTCAAGAACCAAAGATACTCATTTATTTTTATTTAGTTCATGCTAGACTGTTGTTCAAATATTCAGATTGTATGAGTCAGGCCCTACTTGGAATCTTTTAAGTTTTGTGGCCTATGTGCTATGCTCTGAGAATAACTCTCTGAAGATCTTGATATCTTTGTTTAAAGAGGTAATGAATGACTCAAGACCAAATAATTACAAAAGGGCCCAGAATTTCAGTTACTCAGCAATGTAAGTAACATGGTGAAATATTGCCTCTTTAAAATATTTATATACTAGTACTGTATTTACATTCTTTCCACCTCCCTCGTTGCTTCTGCAGCTCGTCCTCTACCCTGACCTCCTCTCATATTTATAATCTCTTCTTTTCATACATATATATATGTATATATATATATAACTATATGTTGCCTGTTTTAGCAATAAATTGTGCTTGAAATATGTTTTTTTGGTTTTTTTTTATGGTTGAAATTTGACCCGAGCTAAGTTTTTCATGGTGCCTCCTTCCCTCCTAACTCTCCCCTCTTCCCTCATTCCCTCCTCTCATTCTGTGTTTCTTTCTCTTTTCCTTTTTTTTTTTTTTGAACCCCCTGTCCTCTTCTCCCCTCTCTCTTCTCTCAGTTCAGCTGTCTCCCAGCACGAACAAGTCCCAGAGCAGGATGCAGTGAGACTCTTTGCTGACTGGCACTAGCCAGGTGTTCTTGTCAGTGTGGTGAGGCCCTGCCTTTGTCTCATTTGGTGTGACTGAATCAAACCTCGTAGGGAAGGTTCACTTGAGCTAGTTGAGACTATAGGACAGTGTGTCCTTCAATAAGACCAGTTCAGGGACCAAGACTTGGTTATTTACTTGGCCAGTGCCTTTCAGTGTGGGTTCTGTGGACCAGTATCGAAGCATCAGCTGTTTTTTGCTGGCCCATGAGAAATAGAGAACTTGAGAGCTGGCATTTTTGAAACTTGTTCAAGGATTTTCCTGCAGTTTGACTGCAGTAATTCGTTCTCACTCTGTTTTATGCAGAGTGTAGTTTACAGAGATTGGAGATGAATCCATGGCTGGTACTACAGATGCTCGCAGAGGGACCGAGTAGTCTTGTGTTATAACTTTTATCTCTTGTTTAGAAAGTATTTCAGCCAACACACTGACCTTCATTTCCCCAATGAGCATCATTTCTGTGGCTGTATAGCTGGTGTGGTTAGTAGCGGTGCTAGCCTTTTGTGCTGCTCTGACAGAAATACTTCAAAAGGATAAAGGAGTTATTTTGGTTCACAGTCTCTGACCTTTCAAACCATGGTTGCCTGGATATACTGTTGGGTGTGAGGGAGGCAGGAAGTGCAGACACAGAGTTCACCTGTGCCAACCCCCCACCTCACCTTGTGGTCCACCTGGGCCCTATTGTATTTAGATGCCTAACTGCATTCAGGGTGCATCTTCCTCTGTGTTAATATCCCCTGTGTGTATCATCTGTGGAGACACCCTCACTGGCACCCACCCTAAGTGTGCTTTACTCATCCCATACCTGTCTCTGAATTCAGTCAAATTCAAGTCAAGATTAACCATTATAGTAGTTTGCTATTACTCTGAAAAATGAAAATGTAACTTGTCAATTGGCAAAGAATTAAGTGTTGCCCAGAGCTCCAGGGTATGTGTGCAGTCATATCTGCAGGAGTGGCTTTTTTGGTCAAACGTGGACCTGTAGCTTGATTGCTCTCAGAGTGGTAGCTTAACGCACACCCCAGTCTTCATTTGTTTGTGTCAGGTTTTCTTCAGAAGGAAATTTGTGTCATTCTAAGGTAGCCTGTGAAATTTAGTCACTAAAAGCTGTAGTGTTAATGGTCCCCTCCCAAGACGAGGCAGAGCTGTTAGTCATGCTGTGTAAGCCATGCAGAGCAGGCGGTATCCTGGAATGTGACACCAGCCTGTTCTGGAGGCCACAAAGTCTAGTGGGATGAGTTTGGGCTTGGAGTTTGGAGTTTCAGACCCTGTTGTTCTTTTCTGGGGACTTGGATGAATTAACCATTTCTCAGCTCGCCTCTCATTCTGATAGGTTCTGTGCTGTCTACCATGTTCATAAGTGATTTATTGATGAGATTTTCACACATACTGTATGAACATTTTCTGTGATCCTTTTCTCTCCTGCAGGCTTCATCTTTTTTGCCATTTGTTCACAAACACTTCAGCGGCTCACATCTAAGGTCCAGACTTAATCCTCTGCAATCAGTTCTTCATCTTTTATTGCAGTGATTGAGGTTTTTGCCAGTTTTTTGAGTCAGGATATACTCAAAGTGGTGATGCTCCTGTTTCTTCCTCCCTGGTGTTGGGGTCTTTAAGTATGTACCACCATGTCTGGAAGATGTGTGTTCAGTTGTGAGTGCATGCCTGGTAAATAATGAAATAACTGCACTTTCGTTCCTGACCCTTTAGTGTGTGTCCTCCAGGACTCAGTGCACTGGAATCTGCTGAGCACTTCGACATGGCAAGGTGAATACAGAAACCGTTCTAGCCAAGTCTGAACAGTTTGCTTTTTGCTTCTCTTCCTATACATGACTTTTTGTTGTTGTTGTTGAAAACCAAATGAAATATCCTAAACTATTAAATACCAGGAAGCTGAAGTATTTAAAGCTGTCTTGTACTTGTAACATTTTAATCTTTCAAACAAAAGCTGTTTGTCTTGAAATTTGTAGCTCTTTCCATATCTTCACTCTTCACTGGATTCTCCAACTAGATCATTTTCACTTACATAGTGTACACGCAGAATTTCAATACAGTGGATTTTTTATACCTTATAAAACTGTATTTGGGAAAGATTTTTATTGGAACAGTGGATGGCACTATTGGCCCATACCTGTATTTATGTATTTATCCTTAAATTTCAGAACTTTCAAATGCTGGCTCAATAAAGGCTCTTAAATTGAGTTTCTCAGTTAACAAGTGCTGGGCAATGTTAGGATAGGCTCAATATTAAATATTGTAAATTTTTCTTTATTCAACCACTATGTTATATAAACTTTGTAATGAGCATGTATATCTTTTATATTTACATGCATATGTATGTATTTATCACTGGCATATATAAATGTCTGATTTTAAAAATCATTTTAAACCCTAGCTTCTTATATGTTCTCTTGCCCTAAGTAAAACAATATACTTTGCTTATTTCTGATGAACAAAACTGTCTAGTTTGAAGGTGCGAGAATCACTTTGAATTTGGATTTAAAAAAATCAAAAGTAAAGATATTGAAAGTTATGCCCACCATTATAGATATGAGTTTAAAGAAAGTTGAATAGAATGATTGACAGTTTATACAGGTCATTTCACATATTGTATGGTGTGAACAAACATCAGTATAACAGCTTAAAATGCATTTACAATTTAGAGAGTTTATTAACTTTTGATTTGAAGTATCAGCTGACTGGGGGCTGAAGAGATGACTCAGCGATTAAGCACACTTGCTGTTCTTGCAGAGAATCAGTGTTCAGTTCTCAGCACACATGTGGCTGTTCAAAATTGTCTTTTGCACCAGGGGATCTCATACCATTTTCTGTCCATCACTGGCACTACCCCTCCCCCCACATATACATGCCGACAGACATTCATATACATAAAATAAAACAAATCTTAAGAAAATATCTGCTTACCTGTGTACGTAAAAGGATTCTATGCTTGTTTGTTAAGAAAATATAAGAGTTTGCATCAGGATACTTATTTCTTTTGTATTGTTTATTAGCTTTGTTCAAATGTGGTTGATACTTTTCTATTGACTATGGATAGCAGGAGTTCATTTATGTCTCCCATGAGAATTCCACTGCAAAAGGAAAGACATGAACACAAAGCAGCACTGTATAGAACACTGTGCAGTGCAACAGTGTAGAAATGAGAAAGTCACCCAAGGATCATGGTGGATTGTTGGCTTGTGGGAGAGGGCTTCTTTGGAATGTTGTATGGAGGCAGTATTTTAATTTATCTTGTAGATGGCAATCAAAGGAGAATTAAAAATGAAACCAAATCTATGAAAAATAGCCTTGACTGAATGACCTCACCTTGTGGGCAGTATGGTGAGGAAATCAGTGTGCTGGGTTTTTCATAAGACAATGATGGAGGAGGGATTGGAGAGAGTTTGGCAGTTTTGTGTGATAGCACCTATCTGTGAATCGAGCACTTGGAAAGCTGAGGTAGGAGAATTACAAATTCCAAGCCTGCCTAGACTATATACACAGTGGGATGAGCCTATACAAAAATTGTAATTTTAGGGGAGATTTAGGATAGAACTTCTAAATCATATGATTTTTTTTTTCAATTGTTAGCCAGTGTCCTGACCCTTCATGCCATCTCCTTTCAAGCCTCTATGTACATTGTGGTCCATGGAGCTGGGTTCTGTGTACAAGGAATCAGTAAATGTGGTTGGATATATCAAGGGCCTTCTGTAGATGGTCCTGTTTCTTCAAGAAAACTTCTTTCCCAGTTTGGTCAGAAGGGGGGGTGCAGTTTGTGTAGCCCAACCAAAATTATGTGTAATTGGATACACATGTCATGTCTGGCAGGTCTGTCAGCTTTCTCCAGCACTAGAATAATACATACCCCATATTTACTTTTAAAACCATTTTGCTTTCATTTTACTACAGGATCAGCATGGTAGTCTCAGTTGGTTTATTTTTTTTCTAACCCTGACAAAGCACAATGTTTTATTTGGCTTTTAAAAAAGGCAATAGTGCATGTAGTTAAGACCTCATTTACTTTATCTGATGAAATAGTCTCTGAGGAATGCATGTTTTTCCTATAAGTCTACTGAGAAAGTTGGTTTTACAATAAGGTCATTTGTAAGAATTCCTGGTTTGAGTTTTAAAACAACATATGTGATTTAGTTATTTGTAATGTATATTTTTGTGACTTTAAAAGGTTAACCTAAAGTATTAGTCATGAGATAATATGAGTTTATGTGGAATTTTTTTCTTGCTTGTTTTAACCCTGTAAAATACCTTTTATGTGTAGGTCTGCCTGTGGTGGTATTCTTTTTCTCTTTTATTTTCCCACATATGCATACAAATTTGTGAAATTTATACACAGGGATGCAAGAATGGACTTAATTATTTAGGGCCTGTGACTGGAAGACACCCCAGTGACACTGATTGTATGTTACCCATTTGTTTGCACATCTACTTCATCAGCTAATGTGCAGAGTGATCAGTAGTCACCAGACACTGTACGTGGTGGAAAGACGAGATCTACCCCTAAGTCACTGTTCTGGAGGGTCTTGCTATCTAATTTCTTAGATAACTGCTAAATAACTTTGGTTCTATTGCGTTGTCTGTGATAATACTGCTGTTTATGTGAATGGGACTTGGTGTTACATTCCACAACATTGCCACAACTGTCCAGAAGTTATAACACTTTTCCTACAATAGAAGGTGGCCGAACTGGGACTAGGAGGTGGTGGTATTCATCAAGAATTCCTTGCTAGCTAGTGACACCCTCTTTGATAATGAGTTATTGATGAGAATCTAGTGCCACCATTGCATGTTGCTCTTCCTCCAAATGCGCATGACTGATGGACTTTTCAGCGCCCCATCTGCTCATTTTCCACAATAGGCGTTGGTGTCACTTCCAGAGCGGAAGATTGTGAACGTTCTTTTCTGTCTTTCTTATTTGTATTTCTGCTTTTGAGTTTTCCCTTTATTTTTACTTTCCTACCTTAATTCTCACTTATTTGCAGAGGAAAGAAGCAGAACAACTGAAAGACAGGGTACTGTGGAGCTGAGCGCTGATGCCAACTCCTGGGAGAGGACATGCTTGTCTGTAACAAATGTACGTGAGGGAACTTGGGCCTGGGGTCCCGTGGTGCAGGGTCAAGCTCATTAGCTCCTGGAGTGTCCAGCAGTGGCTGTGATAGCACAGTGAGGGTCTGTGTGGAGAATGTTCTTCCAGTTACATGTTTTACTCTTCATTTATTTTTTAAAAGATTAATTTTCAAGTTTATTCATGCTATTTTGCGTAACTATTCTATTAGGAATATAATTAATGTATTTAGGACTCCATTAACATTACATTCAAGGATGATGGGGAAAAGACAATAATATATGCATTTCTATGTTTGGTCTTTCATTAATTTGACCACTGTATTGTTACCTTCTCTACACATTTCAGATGTTCCTTGATTCATACACGCAGAAGGTCTCATGCACTTCATAAATGCTTATTTGGAGCAGAATCAGACTGTGTTATCTAGTTTTTTTTTTTAATCCCATCGTATGCCTTTCTCTGTAATCAATTGCCATTCACATCTACTCTTTCTGTTCTCTTTCCTGTACTTTCTTTTTTAAGAAAAGGTTTGTTTTGTTGTCTTTGTCCCTCCTCATATTCTATATTTTTAATCTTTCTTTCCTTATGAATTTCTGACTTTTAATAGTCATATTTTATTAAATATTTCCTCATTTGCTGTAGTGAGAAAAATTTCTTTTAATTAGGGATATATTTTACAAAATATTTATTAAGTCTCTTCATTATTTATAGCTTCATGGCCAAATACCAAGTGCTCACACATCCCTAATATGAATCTATTCTTGGATAATTAAAATTCACTTTCAAAGACACATATATTCACAAACTTTTAGAAGCAGAAAAAATTATAAAAATTTAAATTTTCCATGTACACAATGAAACTGAAATCCAAAGGGTCTTCATTTCAGTGAAATTGTCCTAAGTCACTTATGTGTTTGGTGTCCTGGCTTTCAGAAAAATAAGGTTCATAAGAAATAGAGATTGGTGTTATGGGTGGTGCACTTTATTGTTTAGAAATTTAGGGCTTAATGGATGGTTAAGAAGGTTTTGTGGTCTCTAAGACATTATTAAAAACCATATTTTATGTTACTTATATTGAAACAGAGGTCAAAACAGTAGTAAAAGGTATCAATTTCTGTGGTCATTTATGTTTGATACTAACAAAGCAGATGACGAGGTTGTCTTTTTCCTTTTTAAAACAATGTTCTTATTTATTCTTTGATAATTTCATACAGTGTAGTTTGATTATATTTATTCTTCTTCTCTACCTCCTCTCAGATCCACAGCACCTGCCTCACCACCCAATTTCATATACTCTTTCTATTGAAAATAAGACAAAACATCAAATCCAGTTTGTTTTCGGGGACTACTCCTAAGTGTGAGACCTGCCCTGAAGTGTGGTTGATATGCTAGGTGTCAATTAATGAAAAAAAAAAAAACTGCCTTTCGCTCTCCAAATAGCAATCAAATGCAAATAGTTCTTTATCTTGGGGTAACATGTCATGGCCACTTCCCATACTTCTTGTTGGTATGTGTTTGGATTGATCTTGTGTAGGTCTTGTACATGTTCCCATAATTTCTGCATCTTTTTCTTGTGTTTGGAAAATGTTTTGAGATGATCTACCACTTCTCATTCTTACAATCCTACTGCCTCCTATTCTGCACAGATCCTTGAGCCTTAGGGCAGGGATCTGAGATGTCCCATTTAGTGAGTATAATACTGATATACAAATAGACACATTCATCAGTGGAATAGAATTGAAGACCTACATATGTATCTATATCTGTAAAAACATCTGGTTTTTGACAGAATACACACTGGAGAAAATATCACAGCATCTTCAATGAGTGATGTCACGGTCCTGTCACACTGGAGAGTTTCATGTAGAAGAATGAAACTAGGCCCATATTTCTCATTCTGTACAAAATTCAACTACAAGTCAATTTAGGACTTGATACCCTTACTCTGTAAGAGAAGAAAGTATAAGGTAAGCTTGAACTCATTGGCACAGTAAAATACTTTCTGAACATGACCCTGGTAGCTCAGGTATTGAACCCAACAGTATTTTAATGTTCAGTGGTACGTTGTTAAAGCAAACTACTTCTGTACAGCAAAGGGCACCATCATTTGAGTGAAAAACTAGCTTATTAATTTGGGGGAAAAGTTTTTTCTAATTGTACATCTGTGATGGCTATTCATCGTTGTCAACTTGATTACATCTGCAATTAACTGATACTCAACCAGCTGGGTACTTCTATGAGGGATTTTTCTTTTGTTGATTGGATCATTTGAGGTGAGAAGATTCACCTTAAATCTGGGTTACACCTTCTGGTGGCAGTCTGTATAAACGGCACAGAAGAAGGAACCACGTGCTCTTTATGTGCTTACTTTAACTTTCCCTTGCAAGCTCATTCCATCACTGGATTCTGGTGTTTATTGAAGAGCTGTAGAGACACCCAGCCTTGCGGACTGAGCTACTCCTGGACTCTTGGGCCTTCCACTGGGGAGAAAGCTACTGTTGTAATAGTTGGACCGCAGCCTGTGAGCCACTCTAATAAATCCCATGCATATTCATTCTTTATATTGTTCTGTAAAAGTATGTATTCATATTGTCAGTTTGGTTTTGTTAGAAAACACTGACTAATACAACATTTGACAAAAGGCTGGTATCTAGAATAAACAGATCTCTCAAAAAGCCTAACATTAAGGAAAAAACAAGGGCCCAGTTACAAAAATGGTACATGGAACTAGAGTTCTCAAAAGATAAAAAACAGCTGAGAAGCATTCGAAAAAAGTACTTAACATCCTGAGCTGTTAGGGAGATGCAATTAAAAGTACTTGGAGATTTCATCTTATCCCAGTCAGATTTAAAAACAAACAAAACCAAACATAAAACCAAACCCCAAATGGCATTAGATACTGGTGAAGCTGTGGGGAAAGGGGAGCACTTATTCACTGCTGTTGGGAGTCCAGACTGGTGCAGCCACTCTGGAAGTCAGTATGGAGACTCCTTAGAAAGCTGAAATAGATCTACTTCTAGATCCAGCTGTACTCACAGGACTTCATATGGCACTGTATAAATGCTGTCTCTATGTTCATTGCTGCATTTCTCCATAGTAACCAATCAATGGAAACAGCCTAGATACCCATCTGCAGGTGAATGGATTATGCAAATGTTGTACATTTACATTGGGAAATGTAAAATGAATATATGAAATCTACAGTTAAATGGCTGGGAATAGAATTAGTTATCCTGACTGAGGCGACCCAGACCTAGAAAGAGAAATGTTACCTTCTTTGTCCTGTATGTGAATGCTAGTTTTATACTTGAGACGTGTGCTTCATTTAGAATTCTCATAGAGATTAAATAACTAGTGAAGTAACCATGGGAAAAAAAGGAGTATTTCAAGAAAGCAGACATAGAATATTTTATAAAAGAGAAGGGGGGAAATGCAACTATGAGGATTAAATGGGTCAGGAAATGGGAGGACAGGGTATAAGAGGGAGTATGGGTAGGGTTGGCTAATACTAAAGCCAACCACACACACATGGTGTGGGGGAGGGAGAGAGATTATATAATTACTCGATAAAGGGGGGACAATACTCCAACTAGATGTTCTACGGTACCAGAAATGGATTACCCTTTTTTTGATTTGTTGACAAATGGGCTGTCCTAGACATAACCCCCCCACACAAACATTACAGGCTATTGGCAGTACTATTTGTTATTTTCCAAAACTTGATGATAAGATCCTATTGCTAAAGACACCATTACTTGAGTTATAGAACATAGAGAAATATAGCTGTAGGGAAAAATACTCATCAGTTTTATTAGCTATGAACCTACAGTCTATAATAATAACTAGCCTGGCAAGATATGTCTGTTGGTGCAAAATTGGCACTAATGTTATAGGTGTGACTAGCTGCCTTTCATTGCATTTATGGCCTGCTCTATGAGCAAGAACCCACAAGTGACTCAGAATCTATGGTCAGATACACCATGAACCATAGGAAAAATACATTACTATTATTCTGCTAATTGGACAAAGCAATAAAATGGCTCTTAATGACTTACTGCTAAGCCTATAGATCAGTGAGTCCCTCAGCCTTCATCAGGGAAGCTCCTTTTAGTAAATGGCCATTAACCCGGAAACCCACCACTGGTCAGTGTGTAGAGAATACAACAACACTGAAGCATTTTTTTTAAAATTGAATTAGGAAAGAAGAGAAGGCTGAGACTTCTTTTCATTGTCTGAACATCTTCACAAGAATTCCATGGCTACTTTCCTCATTTGTTTCTCTTTTGCTCACTCATCATTGCCTTTTCTATCCACATTTCCTGCTGTTCTTACTTCTTTCTGCAGCACTTATTTTGATCAGTCCATTAGAGTTTTAGATGAAAACTTTTTTCTGGCTGGATTTCCAGATGCCAAGGGTGTGTTTTCATTCCATAGTTTGTCTTGATGTTCTTTGAGTGCTGCCTTTGCATTCCTGCCTTTCTCAGTGTGCTTTCTCAGTTTTCTGAGAGAAGTAAATTCACACCTGAGTGAATGCCCTGAAGCTCCCATTGTTCTGAATTAATTTTCCTTTGGTGCTCTGAAATGGTCATAGCTATGTAGTAAGTTTGGGAGAACTGCAAATACCCTGCTCAGCTCGATTACCTTCTGCACATCGTTCTCATGGAGCATGGGTTTGGGCAGAGCTGACTTACTCATTCATCAGATAGCCTCAAGGATTGTGTTAAATCTTTTCTACGAAACACCATAAATGACTGACTTCACTTTAATATTACTTCTTTTATTTCACATAGACATTTTATGTTACATAGATTGAATTCTTTGTAAGAATTGTTGCTAAATTGGTATTCCTGAATAGATTTTAGTAAATTGGGTGCATTATTTGGGATGGAACATGCAAAAAACTTCTCCTTGATTTCTCTACTGGGTATTTCTTGTGAAAGTGTAAACCACTTGAATATTGACCTGGTCATTGTTTGTTCAAGCTTGTATAGGAACATGCTGGTTCCACAGCAAGGCAAGTTTAAAGGGAAAAGAATGAATGGGAGAGCTGGAAGACGAGTGTGGCTGGCTGTGAATTGACTGCTATATCTGAAACTAAAGAGTTCACCTTCTAGTCAGGCCTGGTTATCTGAGGCTAGTAACTGCCTCAGTTTCACATTCCCAAAACATTCAGATTGATGTGTCAGGCTAGACCATTGTGCAACTGGAAAAGTAAAAATGTTTAGTGATCATGTGAAATATCTGTAGGTAATCCCATGATTTCTAAAATAAAATTCTTAGAACTCTGGGTTTAGGAAGGATAAAATATCAACCTACAGAATGATCCTATTTGTATATGGCAGCAATATTCGAATGGGAATTAAAGATTTTTCTTTCCATAGTTGTTTCAAGAACAATTAAATACTTAGGAAAAATCTCACAAATATTGTGCAGCATAAATATCTTAAAACCTAATAGTCAGAAGAAATTAAGGAAGAGCTACATGAACCTAAGCATTAAATATAGTATTCACGAACTGGAAGATCAAAGTAGGAAATATGTCAGTTCTCAAATTCATGGGTAGAAATTACAAGTGTCAGTAGGATTTTTTTCTTGTTGAAGAAATACAAAGACTTAGAGTTTTCTAATGCAGTTGAGAATGAATAAAGTTGGATAAATAACATTCCACACGTATGGCTTTGTGAAGTAGTTACACCAAGGCAGTGTGGAAGTGATGAAAAAACACGCACTGCTACTGGAAACAGAATAGTGAGTCTAGAAATAGAAATACACAAATGCAGCCAACTGATTTGTGATATAGGTTCAAATATCCATTCAAGGCAGGAAGCAGCGTTTTCATTATGATGAATATCCATATGAAAAAAGAAAAGAAAAAGTGTTTGATTCCAACTTCCCATGTATACAACAGTAAAACCAATAGAGATCAAACATGGAATGTAAAGACTTTAACAACTGTAGAATAAAATGTAGGAGAACATTTTTTGCAACCTGCAGATAAGCAAAGAGATTCTGGACATGAAACACAAAGCATGATCTATTAAAGGACAAAAGGTAGACTGTATCAAAGTGACAGCTCTTTCTCTGTGACTCTTCCGATTCGGGGAATACAAAGCAAGCCACAGGTTGGGTGACATTTATCCAGAATATAAAAAGAACCTTCAAAATAGCAGGAGTATAACACAATTTGAAATACTTGAACAGGCACCACCCACAGAAGAAATCCCAGTGGAAATAAGTGCTTGTCAGGTATTTTCTAAAAAGCATCACTATCATGGACTCCTAACCTAAGCTGTTAGGTTAGTGCAGATGCAGTCTTGCTGCAGTGAGGTGTGGGGGCGCTGTGGAGTATCCACTCTCATATTGCCTCACTTGGGTGTGCACTGGTAAGAAGGTAAGCTTATCTTTGTCATGTGGTCATATTTTACTTTGGAGTGTGAAAATTTATTTCACACAAAAGAAAGGCACATAAATAAGAAATATTCTTTTTTTATTTGTTGGTTTTAGTTCCAAATCTTTAGATGTGGGCATATAATATGTAGAAACTGCAAGTACCAGGAAAATAAGATGGGACCATAGAGTTGTGGTGCAGCTTTAGGGAGGGGAATGTTAAGGTTCAAGAGCCATGAAGGAGGATTTAGGGAAAAAAAATGAGGCTGGGAGAGACTTAAACTGGGCAGTGGGGAGGGAGGAGAGATAAATAATACTTAAGAATATTAGAAAAAGCCATAGAGAATAATATTATGTTTACCTGAGATTGTATGTGTATGTGTGTGTATCTTGCTTAAATGCAGTTATACAACTTGAAGTGACAATGCTCCCTCTAAAAGCCATAGACTATCCAAAGAAAATTCCCAGTACCAGGTATGGAAAACCCACTTTAGGGTAGTTTTAGAGGAGCCTATGAGATTCCCAAAACAATATAGGAAATTTCCCTTTTCCTATAGAAACCGAAGGGAAGAAGCCCCTTCCCTGATGTCTAGATGTCACAATATATGAAGGTGCTTTGCAAAGTGCAATCAGTAGCCCTCCCCATCTGAAATCCCTTCCAATTACAGCAACAGCCAGAATAGCCAAATAGCTCTAAAGATGCAACAGTGGCACTATATCCTGCAGGTAACCAAACAGCCACCTAATTGGTCCAAGGCCAGCTCAATAAGAGGGCAGGCCTGGTACTTTATACCTAGCCCACTACTTGTGGCTGATGAGACTATTGCCTCTAAAGTAGATCCTACTTTGGCAGTTTTCCTAAACCAGTATAATTGCTAATTTCATTCCAAATACTTATCTTTGTACTCACAATCTTTGTACCCACAGATAAGTGTAGTGTAGATCTCACCCCCCCTTTTTTTTCAGATGAAGATGGTTACAGAAAGCTACAATAGATCAAAATGCAGAAAACAAATGATGATGGGCTATCCAGTACCAATTAATACTTATAACACAACCACACAGCCTTACAACTAAAGCCCAGGGAACATCATAAAATAGGACTCAAAAAGAGCCCGAGGACTAGAAAATTTGTTTTATAGTAGTATCCTCTAGATATGACAGGGAAGCAGCACTCCTGAAATATCAACAATGTGCTGTCTAAACAAGAACTGCATGACCTCAGCACCAGTTGAAAACATGTCCAATCTTCATTAGAGAGACTTCCTCTGGCAGCTGATGTGTGCAGATGCAGAGTCCCACAGCCATACATTAGGCAGAGAGAGCCCAAGCTATAGATCTCCATTGTTTTCCTCCTTTTGGAGTTTGGGGAACCCTACGGAAGAACAGGAGGAATTATTATAGGAGTTGGAGGGATCAGAGACAGAAGGAGAACACAGTCCACAGATTCAAGTAACTAGGGCCCAAAATGAATCACGAAGAGCATGGCAGCTGCAGGGTTCTGGGCTAAGTCCTCTGTTATGGTTGTTAGCTTGGGGTTTTGTGGGACTCCTCTAATAGTGGAAATGGGATGTCTTTGACTCTTTCGCCTGCTCTTCTAACCCTTTTCCTTCAACTGGGTTGCCCCGCCCAGCCCTGATATGAGGCACCTAGTCTTCATGTATCTTGTCATGCTGTGTTTTGTTGATATCCCTGGGAGGCCTGCTCTTTTCTGAATTGGGGAGAAAGGAGGTGATAGGGTGTTGGAAGGAGTGCAGGGAGGGGAAACTATGGTTGGGCTGTATTAATTATATGAAGGAAGAATTAAACAACAACAGCAATCTCCATCTATAGCTAAACAAGACAAAACCAAAAAAAATCTAGTTTGGATGGCAGAATCTCACAAGATCCCAACTACTATAAGGCAAGCTACAGGCAGTTAATGGCTTCTAAGAGAGGGAGAATCAGTCTTCTCCAGGCACAATCCCCCACTGCCTTATAGTTTATCCAGTACCAAGTTGGCAGCCTCAAACACACGAACATAATAAAGAACTCTAAAGGGGATCAGCAGGTTGCAATAATAAAGGATAAGCCATGAATTTGAGAAGGAACTGGGGAGGGGAGACAAGATGCAAATATAGTACTCATACATCAAATACTTAATTTTTAAAAATTTACCATAGTTCCCTTCTTAATTGCTACAAGCAGAAAAATCCCTCCTGTATTCTTTGTGGCATCATTGGGTAAACTTCTGTCTTCTTTCCTATTGAGCACTTTTGAATCACATAAAAGTTAGCATAAGTGCTGGTGCTGGTATCCTCTGGATTCACCTGGATTCCTTATGAAGAGGAAGCCCATCAAGTATCTATATGATAATCTCTCAAAGACCAAACTGTTCTAGCAGAGAGGTGCTCAGTGGTTCCTGTGGTTGGAAGTGCCCCCAGGGAGAGCAGCATCTATAACTATTGACAGTTGGTGCTGACTGGGGACATTGGGGTGAGGGGACCGTTCTGTATCTTTCAGTTGGTGTTGGTTTCATGCATCTGTATCTATGTGCTGGTCTCACATATCTCTTAGCCTATCTCAACAGCAGTTTTACTTTTAAGGATTTGAAAGCGTTAATTGATCTGGCGAGAGAGAGAGAGAGAGAGAGAGAGAGAGAGAGAGAGAGAGAGAGTCTGTACATAACTGACACCACGGGAAGGCTGGGTCTCTGAGCTATGAGAGGAGAGTCTGGGTCTGAGGGTGTGTTGGCGGTTGTTTATGAAGCCTTCCCTGGTGAATGGAGTATTGTCTCCTCTGGAAAGGCTGAGATCAGGAAATTGTTCAATTATATGGGCTCTTTTTCTATTACAGAAAGCTTCTTTGACTTTGGTGAGCGCCTTCTGTTACTCACAAGGGTGTGGAGCGGCAAGAGTAGAGTAGTCTGATCAGAAGCGCACACATTGCAAAGGGTTGTCCTCTGTGCACACTGCCCTCTCCATGACCTATGTATGTCACTGACCTTTTCACTTTCTAGGATTTTGTATAGAGAAAGATTATTAATTTGTACTTTGTTTTAAGCCTGCATCTATGGCTACTGTGTCTCAGAAGCACTTCTTTAAATTTAACCTGTCTGAGAAACTTCTCAAACCGTCAAGTCTTGGCTTCTTGAAGTTTTTTGATATTTAATAAAAATCTGTAAATATTTTCATTGTTTTCCTTTTTGATATCAGCCTTTTTCTTAAACTAATTTCATATTTTCATCTATTCTGGTGTTTTTTTCTTTGAATATGAAAGAAGATGAGCTATAATAGTGATAAAAGGTAGGAGAGAGTAGTGAGCTGCACACCTTGTTGGTCACAGGCCTCTGGAGGACTCCACTTTCATCCCAGTTTGTGTGCATACTTTCCAAGGTTCACATGCCAGGATTTCTAGGCATTTATAAGTATATGCTAGGCTCTTTCTCCTCACTAACAGAGGCAGCTGATTTTATCTTCTGGTTTCAGAAGCTACAATTCATCGAAGGTAGGTCTGCAGGTTTGAAAGAAAATGGCACTGTTAGGAGGTGTGTCTTTTTTGGAGTAGTTGTGGCCTTGTTGGAGGAATTATATCATGGTGGGGGTGGTCTTTGAGGTATCTATGCTTGAGTTAAGCCTTGTGACACAGTTAACTTCCTGCTGCCTGCAGATCAAGATGTAGAACTTCTCCAGCATCATGTCCTGCCATAATGATAATGGACTGAACCTCCAAAACTGTAAGCCACCCCAATTATGTTCTCCTTTATGAGCGTTGCCATGGTCATGGTGTCTCTTTACAGCAATAGAAACCCTAACTCAGACAGAAGGCCTCCCGGCTGGAGCATCTTTGTTTGTTTGAGGCTACTAATTCTCTATAAGCTGCCTGACTGAAACAGTAAAGGGACTGAGAGTCAGGCTGTGCCGCAGTTTCCCATGGCACACCTTTACCTCCCAGACTTTAACTCCTACACATCCCGTCATCAGTGTGGACCGATTCGTCAGCTCTGGGAATCTGAGGGAGATGTTTCCTACTCAAACCATAGCATGTACCCTTTGACCACTCGCTCCTCACCACCATGTTTCACATATTTAACTGGTTCTTTTCTCTGTTATCATCCAGAATTCAAATCTTGAATGCTTGTTAAGGGGACACAAAGGACGTACTGGAAAAGCCCGCTTGACAGTTTTCCTCCCCAGGTGATTTAGTTCACCTGTTATCCATATGCATTCCTGATGTCTTCTCCTCAGTGTCTTATTGTTAGCATGCCTACATGTGTAGGTGCCTTTTCAATTAGTGATGTTTCTAAAATAATACATTTTTGTTATTTTTGAGAGCTGCTTCCCTCTTCCTTTTTTTGCTCTCCCTTTCTTGTCCCCCACACTATAGCAATGAAATTAAAAATATTTTTATATATTTTGATGTAGTTCACAGAATCTTTGAAACTCATATTTATACTCTAGGGATTCAAGGACTCATTCAAACTTTTGACCTAAGCCTGGTAATTGTGGCACACACCTCTAATCCAAGCACTCAGGAGACAGAGGCAGCCTGGTCTACAGAGGACAGCCTGGGCTATGCAAAGAAACCCTGTCTCAAAAAAACCCCAAAACAGTAGTAAGAAGTCAAAAACTAAACACACAAGCCAGATACTAAGCTTCTGGTTTAGGAAGTGACTTTTATTATTTACTCCTTCTTTACCCCTTTCTTTACCTCTTTGAGATCTGGATGAATTTGCCTATATATAGAGTTTGTAAATCTCTTATTTTCATCATTAAACATCACAAGGAAAAAGTGTGGACCCCTATCTTATTATGGGGAGGCTCTTGTCCCTTTTCTATATCCCAAGATGCATCAGGTGGTGGTTTCTGTTTTTAATCTAGCAGAAATATCACTTAAAACTCCTATTAGGGTATCTTCCACAATCAGCATCAAGGAGAGTTGAATGATACAGCATGAGTCATCGGCTGCTAGGGTGAAGGACAGTACCTTCAAGATGGCTGTGGGATTCAGGTACCAAAGGCAGAGGCAGTGGATATAGTTTATTCTGCATCCTCTGAGATGCATAGTCAGGCTTGCGTATGATAGCACAGCACTCTTCTTAACAGTCTTTGTAAAAAGTTGAAAAAATTTCAGACAATAATGGTGAAAGAATGTTTCAGTGGACACTATACATTCACCATGAGCACCCTGTCATAGTTACTGTCCTGTATCTATTGATCCATCTGTTTCTCCCTATTCCGCAGAGTGGTTGTTCTTTTGAACTATGTTTCAATTGTTGATACCAAGACTCTTGCTCTAAGTACTTCATCAGACGTGACAGCACTACCTAGGGTTCAATATTATTTTTTGAGATTTTGTAGAAAATATAGAAATAATATGTGTATATGTTTCTATGGTTGCATTCATCTGTAAAACTCACAGTCTAGAACAATTTATAAGCTATCTACTGCTCATGTGATAATCAAAGTGAAAACAGAGCAGCTCTGCCCTCCATCAGAAAGTGTCGGCATGTTTTCTGTGTTTGCTGAGCAGAGAGAAGGAAGTGTATTCCCTTCTCTGATATCCCACTCAGCCTCCTCATGGAACTATGTCATTCATAGAAGAATTTTTAGCCAGTTTTTGTAGAGTCCTTTTTTCATCTGCCTTTTCCCCAACACTATGGTTACAGATGTGAGCTACTATACCTGATTTTTCAAAAATATTTTTAATGTATTACGAATTGTATCACAGGTCAAGTATCACTTATTCAAAAATTTTCGAGCAAGAAATCGTTTGGATTTTTATTAAACTCTGAATGGTACTGGTTATGAAATATGTTTACATATATTTTATACATATGTCCTAAGATGATTCTACTAATTGTTTTTTTTAAGATTTTATTTATTTATTATGTATACAGTATTCTCAGTATTCTGTCTGAATGTATGCTTGCAGGCCAGAAGAGGGCACCATATCTCATTACAGATGGTTGTGAGCCACCATGTGGTTGCTGGAAATTGAACTCAGGACCTTTGGAAGAGCAGGCAGTGCTCTTAACCACTGAGCCATCACTCCAGCCCCGATTTTACTAATTGTTTCTTGGTAATTTTGTTTTGCACGAAACAACTTTGTTGAAATAGAATTCTTCACTTCTGGGATTGTGTCAGCATTTAGTTTTAGATTTTGTATTGGACTACTCAGCACATTCAACAGAATGTGTGTGTGTGTGTGTGTGTGTGTGTGTGTGTGTGTGTGTGTGTATGTGTGCAGTGTAGATTTCTGAGGAGAATATAGAGTTTCCTGCTCTATCATGGTTAGTCTTATTCTCTTGAGAACCCGGAGCTTGCTCCTTTGGCTAGATTGGCAGTCAGCAGAACCCAGCAATCTTCCTATCTCTTTTATACTATGTATGAGAAAGCCAGCCCTAGTTTTTTGTATGGTGGTGTTGGGTATATGAACCATGGTCTTCCTGCTTCTGCAGAAAGTGTTATGACCCATGAAGCCTAATTCCTAACTTTTAGTCAGAACATCTTGTGTGCATACTGCAGTGTAAATGTGGTCCATAGAGTGCTGAAGTGAAGAACTCTGAACTGTAAACAAGCCATTGGGAACAGTAGCAGTGTGATTCTTCCAAAGACAGTCAAAAGAGGGGAGAGTCACTGGGATTAAGAAATGACAGGACAGGCTGTGTGAGGGTTGGCAAACCACACTGTTCAGGCTGAGGATGGATACTGCCTTCCTATTGCTCGTAGTCTCAGAAAGGATTCGATGTATTTAAACATCCTAGGAAGGATGTCAAAGGAGAATAATTTGAGACACATGAAAATTGCATGAAATTCAAAATCCAATATTGATCGAGTTGTATGGGGAAACAACCACCCGGACTGAACTTCTAGTCCTCTGTGTTTGCACTTGTGTCCTGTGGCAATGGAGCATTACATCAGAGAATATCTGTGGTTCTCCGCAGAAGAGACTTGGCAGAGCATGTCTGGAAGCGCCAGGGTTGGAGCATATGGAAGTGGGTTTCATCTTTGGGTAGCATGTGGGAATGCAGCTTGTAGAATTTTCATGAAGTTGATAAAATTATTTTACCTATTTGGTATTGAACATGGGCTTTTCTTCGGAGATCCTGCCAATTTGACAGATAAGGCTAAAATACATCTCTTGATTCACTCTTGAGTAGGCTGTCTGTGCATAAATATTGCATGCATGTGTCTTCTGGGCGAAGGAATATGTTCATTGGGGTCAGTTCTGAGAGAAAATTCAAAGCTCACGCACGTGCTGCTCCAGGCTTCATCCCTGTCTTTTTCTGTAGCTGTAACAGATGAATGCCATGTGTGCAGCTGTCTCCCAGCACCGAATTCTCCTGCTGGACCTCTGAACATGTGTTTGATCTCAGGACCCCTGCAGTGGGAGCTCTGGGTGTTTGCATTTCTGCTCTGCATACCACACATGCCAGCTCTAAGTGTCTTCGTGGTGATCAGAGTGGCATACTCACTGTACCAAAAGGAAGACAAGTGGAGTATGGATCCCACTGTCAAATGATTCTTATTTACAAGGGAATTAAGAAAGCACGGGTTCAGATAAGCAGGGGCAGAATCTGCTCATATGCAGTAAACTTGCTGTGGGGGGTAAAAATATGTTTGGAAAAAGGCTTAGCGTCACAATCCATGAAATGTGAGTGTGACAGAATATATTTAGATAGATATGTGTGCATGCATATACACACACATATATGGATGGTCATATTCACTATACTTGTCTGGCGTTTCTTATATTTGTATTCAAGTGTATTCTTAAATAGATGCTAATATCTCATGTACTTGGAAATAATAGTGTCATTGCTAAAACTTATTTGTTCTTCAAAGATTCAGCCATGGTTGATTCCAAGAATTTTTCTCAGAATGGACGCTGGATAATTTCAAATAGCCTACTGTATAGCAGTCGGATAGCTCAGCAATGACAAAGTATTACTGTGGTTTGTTTGTTTGCTTATTTTGTGCTGGGGAGGACAGTGACTCTGTAGGCCAGGCTGGCCTGCGACTAATGGTCCTCCTTCCTGTGCCTTCTGAATGTTGGGATTACATGCATGCGCCACCACACATGCTGTATTTTATTATTGTTATTTTTTTTATATAAGATCAAGGGCAAAATTCAAAGCTGCTCATGCCTACTGTTTTGCAACACTAAATAATTCAGAAAATTAGATGCTGCCAAAGGCTTTATCAGCATTTCTTAATATAAGTAATTTAAAAGTAAGAGGCAAGGTGACAGTTATGTATAGAACTTATATTACAGTAAAGTCATTCTGTTAACAGCATTTGCAATAGAGTCATGTCCAGCTGCTCAGTACTCTGTAGGCCCCAGGCTCTAAACCGTGGTCTTGATTGTCTCCCAGCTTTGTAGCAGATACATGATTTCAGCAGCAACTGCACCCCACAGCCTCTTTTTTCAATCTCTATGCAAGAACAAAGATAATTTCCATATCTCAGCGTTCATTTAGGTGTGCAGTGAGAACTGTCTACTCTCTAGAACCAATGCTATAAACAATTAATCTGCATTGTAAATGACATCTTGAAAGATATATATATAAAGGACAGAATTCTACAAAGGCTTCTCACTAATGGACTGGCTCTACTAAGAGGCTTGTGGAATGAATGCTGCCCGTATTTATAGTTAAGTATGTGTGTGAAGACATTTTTAAAATTGGGAATAAGTAAATTTTTTTCACATATTAGTACAACAGAAATATATTTGTAATTGGTTTTGATGAGGCATTACCTTCATACTTAAGTAAAACATTATTATTTCATAAAGAAGTTCAATTCTTCTTAATAGGTTTGTATTACACAATTGAATTTTTATTTGTCTTACTATATTTTGAATTTAGCCAAGAGGAGTCTTATTCTCTAAGTACCTATGTAATGTCCTCGACCCTGCCTTTTGTCCTGGAAAATCTGTTCTGAAATTATTCATTGTCTCTACAGAAAAGTAGCTGATGGGATGTAGAAAAATGAGGGTGTGTGAAAAAGGGAGAGACAGTAACTATGGCTCCAGGCTGGGTCCCTGTCATAGAGCACTGTCCTCCAAGCCTAACAGCTGTCGTCTTCACCAAAAGAGCTGCTATTTGTTAGACCCTGGGATTGGATTTCCTCATAGAAGGAGACTTGGGAGGGGTATTGCACCCTCACTTGATGTTTCAGTAGCTCCCCCTTTTACTCATTGGTCTTCTGTATATAAGTCTGTCATAATTTTTTGTGACCTTCTATTCTTGGGAGGTGTCCTATTATATCGACTATGGAAAACTAAATGAAGGAGGTCCTCCATCTACCCAGCTATGAGGCAGTCCTCATCCATCCTTGGTGAGATGTTCTGGTTGGTATAGCTTTTTGGGTCATCCATGCTCCTGTAAGCGATCCTCACTTTTGCTCGGTAAGCACAGTAGACTCATTGGTTCTGTAAGTCCAGCTCTGGTGGAATCATACTTGGGTTGTTGGTCATGCTCTGTAAGGAGGGTGGAGAGGTTATGTCTTCCCAGGGAAGGTGTTCCCACAACAGACAGTGCAGCTGTTCTCTTTGTATCAGTTTGAGGGGAAAGAGGAGTTTGAACACAATGGAACCAGTTGAATTTTGGATCTATGCTTGAGATGCTTTGGGGAAATTTTTCAGCTGTCAGTTGACAATTGTGTCTTATTCTTGCTTGCTTCTCTCTTGTGGTGAAACATTGATCAAAAACAAATTGGCGAGGAAAGGATTTATTTCGGCTGTGGGTTATGTATAGTCCATCAGTGAGGGAAGCCCAGCAGAGGAAAGCAGAACCATGATGGAATGCTTTACTTATGGCTTCTTCTTCCTGGCCGTCTCAGATTACTTTTTTATTCTACCCCAGACCACCTGCCCTCCAGAGGCGTTGCCCACAGTGAGCTAGGCACTCCCACACACCAATAATTAATCAAGAGAGTGCACCGTGGGCTTAACCACAGGATCCTCATATGGAGGCCATTCCTCATTTGAGATTCCTGCTTCTCTGGTGACTCTGTATTTATCAGGTTTACACACAGGTCTGGAACCAGATTTTAGAGAGAAATAGGGTTGTATGTGTTGTTACCATATTGGTTGGTGGCAAAATTTGTTACCTGAACTTAGTGTACTTTAAAGGAAGTACATATTTCTGTGTTCTCTTATGAAATGATCCTGGAATAGATGCCGTTCCTTTACAGAGGAGAGCATGTCGCTTTCTTCTATTGACTCTAATTTTTTCACTATATGTAAGTTTGCTCCTCAGTTGTACTAATTGAAGTAGAATTCAGAACTTTTTTGAAGACTAAGAGTATCCATGCTTTTTGGCTCTGTTAATGTTGCAAAAACCACAGTGTTTATCAGAAAGAAGGCAAACACTCATTTATACTGTAGAGTATAACAAAATCTGTGATCTTTTTGCCTGAGGACTCTTTCCAAAACAACATCTAGACCAGCATTTCCCAACCGAGAGTGTTCGGCTGGAGCTCCCATCTGGGCCATCACTCAGGACTGGGCCTTCCTTGTCCTCGTAATTCTTAATTGTTTGTCAGCACTTAGAGACCTTACTTTCTTGTTTGTGTTTTTTTAACCCTAGGGCTCTTAAAAAGTGAACAGTGCTTTCTCATTTTTCTTAAAAGTTTTCATACATTTGGGGGTGGGAATTTAAATTTACTCCAAAGAACTTAGTTTTCTAAGTTCTTCTAAATGAGATTAAATTTTTTAATTGATTTTTATTGAACTCTACATTTTTTCTGCTTCCTTCCCTGCCTCTCCCCTCTCCTCTTCAACCCTCTCCCAAGGTCCCAATGCTCCCAGTTTACTCAGGAGATCTCGTCTTTTCCTACTTGCCATGTAGATTAGATCTATGTTTGTCTCTTTTAGTGTCCTCATTGTTGTCTAAGTTCTCTGGGATTGCGATTTGTAGGCTGGTTTTCTTTGTTTTATGTTTAAAAACCACCTATGAGTGAGTACATGTGATAATTGTCTTTCTGTGTCTGGGTTATCTCACTTAAAATAATGTTTTCTAGAGATTAAAGATTTTAGCTTTCAAATATTCATTACTTTTGTGTATATTTGAGTTTTTAGTGTTAACATTATATCATAGCATCTGTTAAACCTGTTTAATAAGTCTATTTTTTTAAAGTTTCTTTCTAGTTTTCTGTGTAATTGTGTTGTGTTTGAATGTTATTCTACTTCCTTTCTGTATTTCTCTGTCTTGAGGTTGGTTAGTTAGTTAGTTAGTCAGCTTGCTTATTTATTTATTTATTTATTTATTTATTTATTTATTTATTTATTTATTTATTTATTGTGTGTGTTTTAAACAGGGTTTATTGTGTAGTCCTGAACATTTTAGAACTCTCTCTTTGGACGATGCTGACCTTTATCTCATAGAGATCCACCTGCCTCTGCCTCCCTAGTGCTTAGATTAAAGGTGTGCTCCACTACCACCTGCCAAGATTGCTTTTGTCTTTCTTTGCAGACTGGGCCAACCCCATAGTGTGACCCTGAAGCCTGAGAGCAGACACTTTAGTGTTCTTTATCAAGTAGAAGCGATTGGTCATTCCGTATTTACTGTGATGCTGTGAGTTTTGTATGGCTAAGGATGCTTTCTTCTGTTCTGAGTTTGTTAAATTTTCTAAATCTTGAATAGATACTCAATCTTATCAAATGCTTTCCGACATTTATTGTACGATCATTTGACTGATTTGCTTTAGTCTGCTGATGTGGTGAATTATTTGGGTAAATTGTTTTCTGTTAGGCCACCATTGCTTTATTGATATAAACTATAGTCGTTGATGGTACATTATCATTTCAAATATTTTGGGATTCAGTAGTAGCATTTGCCAAAGTTATTATTTTGAGGAAGTCAGTGTTCAGTCTGCAGTTTCTTTGAAGTCTAAGCTTTTGCTTGTATTTTTTGCTTTTTGTTTTTGTTTTAAATTTTGGGACATGGGATTACCTTGTAGCTCAGGCTAGACAAAAATCACAGAGTAGCCCTGATGTTTAAGTAAGTTAGTACTAGTTCTTCTTCACCTGTAGCCATTCACATGTAAAATTAAATAGATATGAATGTGCCTTGCTTGGTTGCTGTTTTCTGTCCTCCAAGGGAATTTCCCTTCACTTCATTAAGAAGACTCTTCCTGTATGTCCTCACTTGCCTCTGGAGTTTTGGTTGTATGAGGACTCTTGCTTGTGTGTGCTTGTGTTTCTTTTCTCTTATTTTATGTGGCTGATCTGCCCAGGTTGTCAGCTCATCCATGTTTTCAGAGAACTAGCTTTAGTTTTAGACACTTTATTTCTGATCATCTTTTGCCATAGATTTTTGTTCTTTCTCAATGTTCTTTTTTTTCTAATTTCTTCTGTTCAAAGTTTATATTATTTAAATTGACTTGGTTTCCAGTAAAAGCATACAAGGCTGTATTTTTTGTAAGCACTATTGTACACATCTTGTGCATTGGCATACAGGCCCATAGCTTTATTTTTTAATTTAAGTTCCAGTTGTAATTTCATATTTAGCCTTTGTAATATTAGAAGCATGTTTATTAGCCACAGACCTTTCAGGAGCTATCAAAATTTCATTCTGATATTTGTCCAGAATATGTGTCTTGGTGACTATTTCATGACTCTTCATAACAATGTCAATTAGAGCACGTTGTTTGCAGTGTGGTTCTGCTTCTTGTCGGCATTGCTCACTCTCTTGCTTTCTCTTCCATAACCGAGAACTGTCTGTTGGAGTCTGAAGTGTAACTACGGCCTTTTCAGTACATTCTTTGAATTCTAGTCACATCTATTTATGTAATTTAAAGCTATAATTTTATATAATGTACAGGTAGGATTCTTATTGTCTGTAGAAAAATCTACTCATTCTCATTATGAAGAGTCACTGTCAAGCTCTGTATACCTGTAGCTCTAAGATCTACTTTCTCTATTGATAAAATTGCTCTAACTCTCTGTTGTTTGGTATGAGTTTGACATGCCCTTTCCTGTCATTTTACTTTAAACTATCTGGCCTTTAAGTTGATTTTGTTTTGTTTTGTTTTTTATAGAATTGACACAGTCTGATCTTGTTTTACCCATTCTTTCAACATCTATTTTTATTCTTTAATTGGTATATGTAGGTCCTACAAATTTCATATATTTCATATATTTAGAATGTTTTCAGTTTTATTCTCCTGATATGTCTGTCATCTTTTATGTCATGTATTTTTGGTTTGTTTCCCTTCTCACCTTTTATTAGACACAGATTGTCATTTTCCTGTTTTTCTTTGTTCTGATTGCCTTATAATTGCTCTGGTTTTTCCGGATTTATATGTAACTTACTATAATTTTCTTTAGTTATACTACAGCACTGCATATATACTTTAGGATCCCATAGTCCTTGACTATTAACATCTCCTGCCTCATTTACTCAAAATTTGTTCTACATATTATACCTGTAAACTGGCCACATGATCCATGAAATCCTATAACAAAAAAGATATTTATTAGAGAGCTTTTTCAGGAGGACTGCAGTCTTTTTTCTGAACTCTGTTCTTAATTAGTTCTGGTGTAGTTCAGGTTTGCACCCGAGTTTCTTTCTCTTTGTGCTTTTTACATACCTGCCGTCTATTCTGTTCTCGCAGTCCAGTCTGCTCCAGCCGTCTAGTCTGCTCCCACTGTCTAGTCTGCTCCCACCGTCTAGTCTGCTTCCGCCACTGTCCAGTCTGCTCCCGCCATCTATTTTGTTTTTATCGTTTTTCACATCAGAAATACTGTTTCTGTTACACTGGTTTTCAAATGATACTTTCAATGAGTTTCAGTATTTTATCAGTACATTCAATATTTTCAGTACTTTTTGTCTTTTAGTACTTTGAGAGTGTTGCACATTCTTCACTACAGTTGGTTGTTTCTTAACAGAGGTTATCTTTTAATTTTCTTTAGCAAAACTATGATGTGTTTTTAATTTTTGACTGAGTGCTGTCCAGATTTATCAGTGTTTCTGGGCATTGTGGTTGTGGCATGCCTTGTGGTTTGTTTTGTTGTTTCTATGATGTGTTCCTTAAGCTTCTTGGTCTCTGTGGGATTAGACTTTCCATCAGGTTTCAAGCAGTTGGGCATTGTTTTCTGCAATGTCCTTCCTGCCACTTAGCTCTGTGGTGGCTGTTTGGTCCACTTCACGTCCCACAACTCAGTTGATTCTGTTATTTGCTTTTTAATCTTCTCCCTGTGTTTCATTAGGGGTGATTTCTATTTTGGGCTTCAGGCTTACTCATCCCATCTATTTTTCTTCTTTAGTGTTCTATTTTTAGCTGCCAGAAGTTTGACAGGAGCCTTTTAGAAACATACACTTATATTTTTACATCAGTTTGTATCCTCATTGTGTTCAGATCCCTCTGTCACTGTGAGCACATGGGGTGTTTGACTCTTTTCTACTAATTTTATCATCTGTGTCATTTCTCATTCTGCTCCTACTGACTTATTTTTCTCCTCATCCTGGGTCATGTTTTCTTCTTCTCATGTCTGGAAATTGGTTATTAATATCCAGATTGTAAATTTTATGTTGTTAGGTGCTGGCTTATTTTTATTCACCCAAATATTTTTGGGTTGTGTTCTTGGTCTCAGTTTGGTTACTTGGAAACAGTCTTTTCTGGGTTTTCCCTTAATTGATGTTAGCAGGTGAAAAATAGCTTTTAGTGGAGGGATTTTTTTTTCTCAAGGCAAATAAATATGCTTTGGGAGAGTTTGCTCAGTGTCCTGAGTGGTGGGGCAGCCTTTTCTTCCAGCATATAATGAATTGTTTGGTCTGCTTCCAGGGCTTCCTTTCTTTGCTTCTGTCACACCTCGTGTGCACGGGATAGCCAGTCTGTAAGAGACTTGCTGTATGTAGTTCTGCATAACTGTTTAAAGCTCCCTCACCATGCACAGACCAGCCTGCAGAGTCTCAAACACTTAGAAGTGCTACCCAACTCTTCTCTACAGTGCTGCCTCCTCTCTTTGGGCATCTCATCTAAACACACTGGCATGTGGGAAGTATTTTCATGGAGCACATGGAGATCTGAAAGAATTATTTCACTTATGTATTTTCTTCCCCACTTTTGACCTCCATCTGTCTGTCTGTCTGTCTGTCTGTCTATCTATCTATCTATCTATCTATCTATCTATCTATCTATCTATCTATCTATCTATCTATCTATCTATGATCTAGCACCTGAAACCATCTTTGCATGTTTTCTGTCATTTTTAGTTATTGTGGAAGGGCAGATAGAGTCCTTGTCCCGAAATCAAATCCTTTTGTTAATGTTTTGTTTATTATTTTGATATTTCATAGAATGGAGTGCCCTTCTACTTCCCAGAGATTTCTTTTTCAGAATTTAGACTGTGACAAAAAAAAAAAGAGAAATGTTTCATGGTATTTTCCTTGTTTTTAGGAATTATTTATATCCTGTATCATTCAATCTTTCAAGGTACATAGAAGAAAATTTATAGTTTAACTGTAGTAATTTACCTTTTTAGACTTTTTTGTTTTTAGGGGGACCAAATTTGGTAAATTGCTTCCTTCTAGAAAGTAATCCACTTTATCAAAATCATCTGCAAAAGGTTGTGTAATGACTCTTAACAAAAGTATGTATTTTGATAGACATTCATTCCTTGCCCTTTCTATTTTTGCTTGTTTTTATTTATGCCTTGCTTCCTGATTAACTTAACTCTGTAAAATTTTTTTTGTAGCGTCATTGCTGTTGTCTTTTGTTCTCCACGAAAGTAAACATGTTTATTGAAAAAAGGTTTATAAAATTTGGAGAGAACACAAACAGTAGAACAAAAATCAACCACTACTTCACCCAGAGATAATCACTGTTCCTAGTTTGGTAACTCCTTATACACTGGTTTGTATGTGACTATGTGCTAGTTGTAACACACTAAGATCAGTTTTCTGAGCACATATGTAGTTGGTTTTTTAAAAACTCTTATTCTTGGGGGGGGGTGTACTGCCACTCAGTTCCCAAATAAATACACAGTTATTTATTATTACTTACGAATACCCAATCTTAGCTTGGGTTTTTAGCCAGTTTTTCTTAACTTAAATTATCCTGTCTATCTTTTGCCTCTAGGCCTTTTCCTTTCTTTATTCTATGTACCTTTCTTTACTTTTTACTCTATAGCCAGCTGTGTAGCTGGGTGGCTGCCCCATGGTATCCTCTCTCCTCCTTTTCTCACTCCTCATTCTTGAGCTTTCTTTCTTTATTCTCTCTGTATGCCAGCCCCACATATCCCTTTCCTGCCTAGCTATTGGCTGTTTAGCTCTTTATTAGACCAATCAGGTGTTTTAGACAGGCAACGTAGCAAGCTTCACAAGTTAAATAAATGCAACATAAAAGAATGCAACACATCTTTGCATCATTAAATAAGTATTCCACAGCATGAACTAATGTAACACATCTTTAATTAATATTCCACAACACACATGCTTGTATTCGTTTCCAACAGCAGTTAAAACAAAGAACCTAAAACTGGATGACTTAGAATTGAGTCTCCTAGGAGGTTTAGAGTCTGGTAACTTCAACTAATGATATAGGCAATACCATGCTTCCTTCGGTGTCTGGGACAGATTCCTCCATTCCTATCCTTAACCCTGATGGGTGCTCCCCATTCCTGGCCTTGGATGGTTAACTCTCTGTACCCATCTTACTTGGCCTTTGTATGCATTAGGTCTCTACACCCTTCTTCCTTGGCTTTTCTTTTCTGTGTCTCTGTCCAAATCCCAATCTTTTAACAAAAGAATCATTGGATTAGGTCTTACTCTATTCCAGAATCACCTCCCTCAAAATAAATTTTATCTATAAATGTGATACTTCAAAATAAGGGTCCAGGTAGATATGAATTGGGGGAAACACTGTTCACTACAGTACAATATTATATTGCCATTTCTTATTTTATCCATTTCAATAATTCTGAGTACTTTTTTTTCTGAAAGTGAATTTTAGGCAAAACCAGTACTGTTGCTAGGTCGCATTAACATTGGTCTATGTGAGTGTTTGACGTGATAGCATCCAACTGTACTTAAGGTTCAGGGCCAATGTAGTTATGTAGCAAGTTCCAGCACAGTCAGGCCTTCCTCAGTGAGACCCTGTCTCCAGAGAGTGATACAAGAGACAGGAGTAGGGCTGGCCCGTGTTGGCACACACCTTTAATCCCAGCACTTGGGAAGCAGAGGCAGGTGGATCTCTGTGAGTTCGAGGCCAGCCTGGTCTACAAGAGCTAGTTCCAGGAGAGCCAGGGAGACACAGAGAAACCCTGTATCGAAACAGAGTAGATATTCTTGAGTGAAACGTAATGAAGGTAGACAGATGTCCTACACCCTGAAGGGCACACCGACTCTCAGTACTGTTCCTACAGTGAGGATGGTGTGAGCTCAGACAGCACAGATCCACCATTTGTTACTAAGGATTTTTAAGATTTATTTCAACAAGTAAATTGTTGAACAACACTGAAACGATTTTTTTAAATGTAACCATTACTGAACTATTTGATTATCCTCCTACCTTTTCCTCCCAAGTCTTGAGATGGGATCACATGTGCCCCTTGCACAGTTGTGTGTGTTTGTGTGTGTGTGTGTGTGTGTGTGTGTGTAGCTTGTGTGATCCTTTGGCTCTCTTCATGAACATGATTCATGACTCTCAAGCAAGTTTCCTGCTTGTAGCATTGGTCTGGGTTCTGAAGGTGTTCTTCTAGTACTACTGAATCATTTTGGGGTGATTGCTCACTTCATAGCTTTCAACTTCTCTTATTTGGTCTTGTGGGACCAACCATTAGTGTCACAAATCAGGTTAATTTACATCATTTTGCCAACAAGTTTTAAATCAGTTATCAACTTGTTCTCCTGAGACATATTCCTGAATTGCATTCTGGAAGCTGCATAATGGGAAAAATGACAGGGGCTCACATCTTCACTGCAGTCCTGCGCGCTGAGAATCAGGCTCTATCTACTGTACCTTCTGATGCTATTTTAAAGAGCAGCTCCATCTGTAATTCAAGTCAGTTATTTAAAACAGTTGTAGGTCTAAATCAAGACCCCCCAAAACAAGAATGTGGCCAAAGTTATTCATGACTCCAGCTTTTAAGGCATTATGTAGAGTGAGGACAGGCGTTAGAATGTATATTAGACTTAGGGAAACAGATGAATTCATAAAAACTCATGTAAGTTAATTTTTTATAAATGTGTGCTGTTAATATAGTGGGTGTGTATGTGTGTGCTTCTGTGCATGTGCACATGGATGCACAAGTTTCTAGTGCTGTGTAGTCACACTGAGGAATTCTAGCTCAGGGAATAGTGAGAGAGACTCTGTTCCTCCTGCTGCGGCACAATCTGAGAACTCATGTTCAGAATTTAGACTGTGCAAAATAGATTTTTAAAATCTTGTATTCTCTTGTATTATTAATAGATGTAGGAGTTGTGTTGTTTTAGTTATTAATGACTCAAGTCCTTGATTAATTTATGACTTAAGTTAAACCATTCATTTGATTGAACTAGCGTTATCTGTGATTCACAAGCTACCTGCTTAATCTGCATGTTTAGCACAGCTTCTGAAAGTACCATTTCGATTGCTATTCTCCATTTTCCCCATCCGTGGAGCTCAAATACTTCACTGTAATTTTTTTTGGCTTAGTATCTTCTATTTTATGTCTCCTCCCTCTTTTTAAGTGTCAATGCTTATCCAAAATGTATATTGTAACCTCTGTTTACAAATAATTTCAGCAAGGTAAGTACCTTCCAGATGTCCTTAAATGTCCAGTGACTGAAGCATACATTTCTTCATATAGAACACAGGTGAGAGTTCCTATAGTTTTAAAACACTCTCTTACAGTTTTACCTTGTAAATTTCTTCCGTGAACATAATTTTCTGCCTTTAAAAGAAGTAGTAGAGTTGTCCATTGCATAGGCTATGTGTTTCCTTGTTTCCATTTACTTGGGGCTCTGTTTTCTATTCCCTTGATGGCCAAACTGGCCCTCACCCTTGCTTCACAAGAAGCAGCCAGCTTTTCTTCTTCAGTTGTTCAGCTAATAGATGATCTAAAAATTATTACATATATCTATGTTGTGCCATATTGAAAATGTTGAGTAGTAAGGACGTAAGGCTATTTTCTGTGCTTGAAAATGAGTGCAAAATATAAAGTTATTTCTAATATATATGACTTTTTAATTCTATCTTTCAAGTGGATTTTTATTATAGAAATGTCACACTACCTTTACTGTCAAAAATTTTAGGTAATATTTTTCTGATTCATTCCGGAAGATACCACATGCACCACTCCTCAGCTAGAAGGCCTGGATTAGATGCCTGGTTCTGTTACTCGAGTCACATACAGATACTGATGCTGCAGAATAACATCTGTGACTGAAGTCTAGTGTGTGGCATTTTATGGGGCAGGGGTGGTGGATTCCAGCCAAGAGTTTGCTGTATGGTGGTGCTCCATAGAATCATTAAAGCCAAACAGAGTTATGGGCCTAGCAAAGTGAAGGTGGTGTGGTCCTCCACCATCAGAACTGCTGAGGGCCTGGCGTAGAAGTGGGATGCTGATCACATCTCTCTCACATTTGTACTTCAAGGTTGGTAAACTTGAAGTTTGACTCACGTTTTCCTGCCTCAAAGTATATTGACCACCTAGTGATCACCTTCCCTGTTTAACCTTTTCTAAGTAAGTTTGCAGATATTAACTTGTTTGTTCCTCCAGTCAGTTCTGTGAGATGAAGGTTTTGTATTATTGAAATATATAGAAGAGGCACATCTCAGTTGAATGACTTGTTTGCTAACTACCACAATGCATTGCAAAGCATCGGAAAGATGTTCTCAGGCAGAAGGCAAACCAGGTGTTAAAATAGTTTTAGTCTTCTCTCTAGGCAGGTTTGCTAATGTGTGCTCCCCGGTTCAGTGGGCCATGCTGTACCAGGTTATTGACAAAGTATTTGCTCCTTGTTCCCAAGCATCTTGAGTTCATACTAATCTGACACTTTCTGCCCACAAGACATTGGGAATGCTTTCAGTTTTATTCCTTTTTGTAAAAGTGTGCCCCTATCCCTTACTTATTTGAAATTTCATTCAGATGTGTTTACTGAAGCTCTACTGTATGGGAAGAATTAGAGATTGTGCTGTGAATAAGGCCCCTCTGCCTATGCAGTTTAAATTCTAGAGAGACCAACAAGCAAACAACTACTACCTAAAAATGTAAGACAATTAGAAGTGTGAAGAGGAAAAATAAAGATGGCTGAGATGCTGTAGGGCAAGGGCTTAACAAGTTTGCAAAGACTAATTTTTATTTTATTTTTTAAATTTTTTCATTTATTTTACATACAACTACAGTTACAGTTCCTCCTCTCCTCCTGTTCCGCTCTCCCCCACCTCCCATCTAAGCCCTTACTCATTGACTTCTCTGTCTCTATTCAGAAAGGGGCAGACCTCCCACGAGCTTGAACAAAGCGAGGCGCATCAAGTTGAGACTGGACAGAGGGTCAAGTTGATCCTCCTCCTGCATCAAGGCTGTACTAGGTTATCCAGCATGGGGAATGGGTTCCCACAAGCTAGCTAAGTGCAAGGGATAGGTCCAGATCTCACTGCCAGAAGCTGTACAAACAGACCAAGTCACACAACTGTCATAGATGTGCAGAGGGCTTAGGTTGGTCCCATGCAGGCTACCTAACTGGTGGTGGCGGTGCTGCGGGTGGTGGTAGTGATGTCTGGAGTCTACATTCCCAGGTCAAAACCAAGACTTGTAAGACTCGGAAAAGCCTGGAGCCACTTTGTAGGAGTGTATAGTGTTTCTAACCTTTAGAATCTGGCATTCTGGCGCTTCAGGAAAGTGTGTTAGATCCCATTGAGAGCCTTACTCTGAAATTATAATACATTATATTTTTTAGTGCAGATTTGGTCTATAAAAATTGTTCCAGTGATGTTGGGTTAGCAAAAAATTTGAGCAATAAGAATATATCTATTCATGAATTAATAAAGACTTATTTACAGTGAGTTGTTTATCAAAAGACAGAATTGGAAGTTCTACACATAATCAGGTTGAAATGTCACTGAGCATTTTCGGTCCGCATTCCTTCCCACTCTGTGTAATCAGAACAGGCCTCATGTAAGTCTAGCCCTGGGGATGTTTCCCAGATATCAGTCCCACAATCAGCAACACCAGGCCACATGGCAAACAGTACCATTTTGTCTGACCAGCGTGTTTCAACTTCTTATAGATGTCTAGTAACACACACTTCCTAGTTAGCCAGCCTTTTAGTCTTTTTTGAAGCCTGACAATCTGAGTAGCTTCAACTGCTCTCCCCACCTCTCCTTATTAGTTTCTCTTCTTGCCTCCTCTGCTTTGAACTGTACAGTGGTTGGTTAGCTGTTGTATCTTGAAGTCTTTTCTCTCCTTCTCCATACCCCAGAGCCCCTTGGGGAAAGCCACATTCTTACTCAAGGCCTGTCACAGAGATGTCTCCTTCAGGATGGCTCTCCTGCTTCTAATTATTCTGTATGCTTATTTGTGTCTGTATCCTGCCCTGGCTGTCCTGTGGCCCCTGTTGTATTTTCCTGTGTATAATTACCTGTGCATTTGTTAGATTTCTCCCTTCAGATCCCAGTAATAAATGCCACAGAGGTTTGCTCTGAGTGAATATTTAGTGCTTCAAAAGTGGAAATGAATCGAGACCACACACGTTTAGGTGGCACGCACTCCTGAATTTTCTTGTCCAGTATAATACTAAGTAAATACTGCTGATCACAGCCTACTGCATGGTGTCTAGTAGAATACTAAGTAAATACTGCTGATCACAGCCTACTACATGGTGTCTAGTAGAATACTAAGTAAATACTGCTGATCACAGCTTACTACATGGTACACTGGTGTAATTTTTGTGGTTTGTCATGATGGATTTTCAATATTGTAAATTTGGAGACTAACTGTGAGTCAGAGCTTGGGTAAAGTCAGTGAGCTAGCCCTCCAGAGGGTGAGCTCCTCATCACCGCTGCTCATTCGGCTTCTGCCACCACACCGTGTCTTGTTTACTCCACGCTGGAGCTTAGAGTTTGTGAAGCTTCTTGAGTCTTTGCCCGAGGAGCACCTTTTCCTGACCATCTAGTGTTCTAGAAATTGATTGTTCAACATTTCTAAAAGTTCTGTTTTTTCCCTTTTTCTTTTGTTACCTCTGACAATTATTTTTAAATTTTATTATTCAATATATTTAATCATATTCTCTCACTTCTCCCAGGTCCTCCCTTTTTCCTCTCTATCCATCTTCATGTTCTTTCTCTCCCTCTCTATAAACAAACAAAAATCTACATGAAAACAGAAATAAAAAGACAAAACCTAAACCATAGCAAAAAAAAAAAGCGCACATAGAAACGTGGAGTCTTTTTATGTTGTTCAACTACCCCTGATCTTAGGCCTGCCATGGAGTGTGATTGACATTACCAGTAGCACCCCATTGCTACTGCAGAAGCTTGTTTTCCAGTTCCTACCTGATATAGTTTATTGGTCACATACCCTTCTCAGTTCTGAAGCTTTGTTGGTTTGAGCTGTGCGTGTCTGTGCCTGCTCTCTTTTTCTTTGGACTCACCTGCCACCGCTGGCTCCTAGAATTTTTCTGCCTCCTATTTGACTCAGGTCTCTGAGCCCGGAGGGGCTGCGGGTCTCTGTTAATTACCATATACTACGAGAAGAGGCATCTTTGATGAGGGGTGAGCAGTGGTCTGGGTCTTGGCCTAGTTAGCATTAGTTATTTATTGATGTGTACCAGTGTTACCCCCAAATGTGGCTGCTCAGCACATTCCTTTACCTCTATGAGTCAGTTTCCTAGGCTCTGTAATCTTCAGCCAGCCTGCCTTAAAGGTGTTTACAGTAACTATCATATCATTTGAAGTCTCATTTAACGAGGGAGGAACCTTTCTCAAGTTTTGTGCTGCTTGGGGACCCGTAGTTCTTCTTAGGCTGTTGGATAACCCCGCTTCTGTGCGGTGCTGTCCGTACAATGTGACAGCTTGCTCAAAACCATCAGAGCAGTGCTTTCTTACTGGGCAGAAGTTATGTCATCATGCAAGCAACTTCTTAGCAGTTTTAATACTGGAGTGTTAAGAAGCAGGTTTCGCATCCTCCCTACCCTGTAGAGATGATATAGATGCACACATGATATAGATTCTAGGAGGCAGGAGAGTGGAGGCCATTATACTCTATCAGGAGTGGCTGATAGACACAGGGTATCTAGAAGCAATGCTGTGGCCCACGTAGTTCTGTTGAATAAATATTCAGTGAAATGGTCTGTTTGCGGTAATAAAAAAGTATGCTGTTTTATCTCTTCTAGGTTGTGAGTTGTAGTTAATTGCCGAATCTGGTTGGATATATAGTTAGATTTCTGTTGGCTTCTGTCTTCCCTTCTCCCCATCCTTCCAAGGAAGCTGGAGAGAGCAGTTTCTCAGTTTTGACCTCTTGGTGGTGTTTGGAACTGTTGGTGACTTCCCATTATTAACCCCTTCTCTCCTGTGGAGTTCTTCTGCTGAGTCTTCTTTGTCATCGTTCCTTTTTTAGTCTCTTCTTGTGGAGTCCTTACCCTTCAAATTTTTATAGTTTAATCACTTTGTTTGTTCCATACTCATAGGTTAAATGCTCCATAAATCCACATGGAATTAATCAGTCAATGGCAAGACGAATTTGCACTTGTTTATAACAGGTTTTCAAACTGAGCCCTGCAGAGTCTTGGGTTCTTCATAAAGGTGTAAGTGGGCAGCTAAGCAGGTAGAGCTGAAAGCCAATTCTTCTCCAGGTAATATGGTTGCTGACTGGTGTATAATAGTTCCTAGTCTGAGAAGATGCAGATTTATCTCTGAGAGGTAGAGATAAATTCAAAAACCTTTGTATGGCTTTGCTTTTTTTTTTTTTGGTAATACTGCCACATATCTCTAAGTCTTTCTAACTGCTGTCCTGAACATATGAAGCATGGTCTTGCTCCTCTGGTCATGGGTACACATCACTCAGTGATAGGCTAGAGAGACGACTGCGTTGTTTAGAGCACTTGGTGCTTTTACAAAGGACCTAGGTCCAATTCTAAGCATCCAAACTACAGCTCATACTATTCTACTTCCACTTTTAGAGGATCCAACATCCTCTTCTGACCTTCATGGATACCAGCCATGCACATGGTTAGCATACATATATGCAGGCAGAACATTTATACATAAAAAAACTAAATAATTCTTTAAAAAGTGTTGCTAATGATAGGAGCGCAATTAATGGGTCACAAATAGCTCTGCTTTATTAGTATTAATACTAGTTAGTTGTTAGTTGTGACTCCATGAAACCCTGCTAAATACTAGCCTTGGTAAGGCCCCTTCCCAGGCCCTGTATTTTCATGGAAGCTTTGTTGGGTCTTTTGTTGTGGAGATGAATTCTTATGCAATACATTTTGGGGACATAAGGATCTTCGTCTTTCCTAGCAAGTGGAACCTGAATTGGGTCTGAATGTGTTCTTGCTTTGGGTCACTATTTCACAACATTTCAAACAGAATCTGAGTGGATATATCAAGGTCAGACTGTCTCTAGCCTTTTCTCCTTTGCGAGGGAAGCTGGACTTCGAAGCGAAGTCTAGTCTCCATGCCTGTGGACTCTGCCTGCAAAGCTGAAGTCAGGAAGGGGCGACATTCCCACGTTCATGTCAATAGGAAGCAAGCCCTCTTCACAGAAGCCAGTGTGACAGAAAGCTCAGGGTTTTGCTCTTTAGATGTCATAGATCTTACTGGAATGCATCCTAAGATTAGACTTACAAAGTGACTTTTTAGTTTTCTTTCCTAACTTGTCTTGTGAAACTTGCTGTTTTCAGGTGTTTTGAAATTTTGTGTTAGTTATAAATGGCATTGTATATTTCATAGGTCAGGGCTGGAGTCATTGCTCGTCATGTGCCTCTCCACCCTTTTATTTTTAACCAGCACACGAGCGTCTGACTTTCACGTGGTCTTTTCTGCTTGTGGGCTGCTGCCAGACCCAGTGTCTTGTTTGGAGGAGATAAATGTCTGGTGGATTTTGTTTTGCTGTGAGATGCATGAGTCATACTTAGCATGATCTCTGTCCTTCCTCCAGACCTCTAATTATTTTGGGTAGTCTGCCTACACCTCAACAGTGTGCAGCTGATGTGCTGAAATGTCTCCCCGTGTGTCAGTTTATCAAAGTTCTTACTAATCACCCTCCCTTTTCTGTCCTCTGAAGATGATATTCTTATTTCTGTGCTGTGCCAGGTTCTGTTTCTTTTATGGCTGGCCCCAATCTCCCAATGCTGCCTCAGCCTCTCACTAGCTAGGATTGCCTGGCTTTTCACAAAAGATTTTTAAAATTAGCCCTTGATAATCTTTAATTGTTTTCTTAATAATAATGAACACTATCAAAAATCTAGGCTTTGCTCATTTGTTTAACCCTCTAAGACATTTCTAGGATAGTGGTTTGCAGTTAAAAACAAAACAAAACAAAATAATATGGGGATCAGTAAGACAACTGAAATCTTGTATATTATGTTCCCATTAAAGAGCTTGTTAAGTGCTATCAGAATTATCTTTATTTCCGATATGTTATGACATGTAGTGTGTGTAATGGTTGCAACTATTGGTAGTGGAGCCAGACTGTCTGGTTCACCTACTTAACCAGCTGTGTAATGTTTGTGATATTTGTCAGATTATTTATGTTTCTATGTCTGTTTCATCTTTGGAGAGAATGCCAGTGGCAGCCACTTCATGGGGAGTGATGTTTGGGATTAGCACAGTGTGAATAAAGAGCTTGTAACAGTGTTGCTTCCATCTCATGAGTGCTGCTTGCTTCTGGTCTATCATTTCCATCCTTAATTGTTTAGTTTTTACATCATTTTAAATTTGTTTTTATTTATTTATTTATTTGGTGTGTGTGTGTGTGTGTGTGTGTGTGTGTGTGTGTAGGGAGTCCCAAAGAGGGCATCAGATTCCCTGGATCTGGAGTTCTAGGCACTTATGAGCTCCTCCACCTTGGTGTTGGGAGCAAAGGTCAGGTTATCTGCAGGAACAGTAAAAGCTTTTAGCTGGTGAGCTGTCTCTCCAGTCTCCTAATATAATGTCCCTTTTCAAGATAGATGATAAGTTTTAAATTTCAAAAATTAAATGCTCGATGTAGTAATCAGTTTTCTGTAACACCCAAGAAATGAGAAACTAAATGAAGCACTCATTATCAAGGGCTTCTATGCTATATGTTAGTATATTAAACATTGCGGGGTTGTCATAAGATTACCTAGAAGATTCAATGATGTATTTCTGGTGGTGGGGGCTGTAGCTCAGCCAGTAAAATTCTGGCTTTGCCTGCTTGAGGCCATGGGTTTGACCACATTTGCATAACTGTTTATGCTTGTAATCCCAGGTATGGGAAAACAGATGCAGGAGGATTAGGAACTCAGCATCCTGGAGGTGGAAAGAGTAAGTGCAGTTGTCCAGAGTCCTGAGACAAAAGTCCTAATTTCGTTTGTGGAAACATTGTGTGGCTTAATGCAGAGATTTCTGTTGTGGTCAGTCTTCCTAGTCAACTGGACGAGGCTGAAATCTCAGAGGAGAGAGTTTTCTGGGTTTAACAGAGAAGGGAAGACCCACTGTGAATGTGGAGGCATCCTTCTATTGGCTGGGGTGGTGGGCTGCAGGATAAAAGGAGAAAGTGGGTGGAGCCCCAGCATCCCTCTCTGCTTCCTGACTGTGGATTTGATGTGACCACCCGCTTCATGCTCCCTACTCCACAGCTAGAACTGACCTCTCACTGTGCTTCCCTACCATGATGAATTGTACCCTCAAATCATGAGTTCTTTTCTTAAAAAAAAAAAAAGTTGAAAAAAATTTTTTGAGGTGAGCCTGAGCTACATTTGAGATACTGTCTCAAAAAACAGCACAGAAGTTTCTTCCTGCTTCACTCCCAACAGAGGGGCATCCTGCAAGCATTTCTAAGTTCCTGGTTGGAGACTGACTAGGTCTGTTGGTAGTGCATTGTCACAAGCTACCCGAGGTTAATTGGAGTCACATCAGCTGTTCCCCAGACTGCTGATGTACTTCCACACCATTGTTTTGTTGTCTTTTTATTGGGAACATTTCCTTGAACATTTTCTTTGAGTATCAAAAGAAGTTTTGTCTGTGGTTGGAAAAAATGTCTCTAACCTGCCAATCAAACTTGAAATTGCATAAGAAATGAGTGTTGATGCTGAGCAATGGTATATAGGCACCAGCTCTCCTGTTCTGTGTGAAAACAGTGATGAAATGCAAACAGCACATGTGGGCTTGCTCTTGCTTTGTTTCTGTTTGGAAAGAGCTATGGGTAGAAAGATTCATTTTGGCTGCTTAGTAAACTTCATTGTATTTAGACATGGGATCTGGTTGGCAGTCAGCACAGGCACAACACAGTACGACTTCTGTACAAAGCTCCTTAGATCTGTTTCTTCTTGTTGGTGTTGAAATTTCACAGCTGTGTATATCACTTGTAGGTCATTGACAGTCATTAGGTGATCAGTGAACTCCTGAAGTTGTTTGTAGAATTTTATTCTTTTTGTCCAGTTTTTATTTTCAATGTTATTAACTAGTTATGTATTTGTGTGTGTCTCCATTTGTGTATATGTGTAACCCAGAGACTAATTGCTGATGTGATTTCTTGGGGAAATGCCACTGTGTGACCTGAGAATTTCCAATTGCCCAGGCAAGCACTTTATCAACTAAGCTACCTGTGGAGTCTTTGTTTTAGGCCAAATGTGGTGAATTATGCTTATAACTCCAGCATTCAGGAGGTTAAGGTAGAAGGAACATAGTGAGTTTGTGTCTAACCTTGGCTACATTAGTAAGAGCTGTCCTGGATTATAGAGTGAGACCTTTAGCCTCCTCACCTCAACTTTTACCC
This sequence comes from Myodes glareolus, assembly GCF_982192425.1. NCBI lineage: Eukaryota > Metazoa > Chordata > Mammalia > Rodentia > Cricetidae > Myodes > Myodes glareolus. The sequence goes on along the minus strand of NC_142039.1, from coordinate 46,678,319 downwards.
CCCTCCCCCACCTTAAAACCAAGCTCTTTTCTTTCCTTGGTTTTGTAACCTGGGAACACTCACCTCATTCTTAGGATTTTACTGTGAGGTTCTCCACACCATCTGGCTCCAGAGTCTTTCTTTTCTAACCTGAAACAGAGTTCATTAACAACAGCATCCCTGTTTCCTCTTGCCTTCACCCCTGGCAGTCTTTATCCACTTTCTGCGTCTGAACTTGACTTCTCTACCTACCTTTCGCTTGGAATTACATCATTTTTGTCCTTTTGTGATTCGCTTTTTACACTTAATGTTGCATCTTCAATTATTCTTCCAAGGTGTAGCATGTGGCAGATTTTGGTGTTTTGTTTTTTTAAGGTTAGATACTGTTCCATTCTATATACATACCAGAATTCCTTTGTGTGTTCTAATTCTGGTCAATATTTGTGTCTCTTTGGCATTTTTGCTATTGAGAATAATATTTACTGTAAGTCTTGTTAAATGTGTATGTTTTTAAGTCGCTGTGAATAGTTCTTTTGTTTCTATACTCAGAATGGAGTTTCTGGACCACATCATAGTTCTGCTCTGTCTTTTGGAGGAACCGCGCTGTTGTTTTCTGTAGCTACTGTGTCACTTCATATTTCGGCTGCCCATCGAATTTTGATCCTCCTTTGAGAGTTGGTCAGTGGACATCCTCAAAACATCAAAACAATCCTCCATTCCAGTATATAGTCAGCAAAAGGCTAATTTCTCCATGTGCAAAGCAGTGAATATTACAGGTGTTTGTGTCATTAGATGAGGTCTATCTGCCTCTTTTCTCTTTACCTCGTAGGTTTTGGGTGGATGCAATATAAGACATTCCCCTCCACTTTAGTCCTAGTTTACCATCAGATCACCTCAGCAGTAGGTAGAATCTTATATGCGGGTGTCTGGGGGACTCTTTAAGGTCCCCAATGACTGAGATAAGAGAAAACAAGGATGAGAGTCAGTAGCTGTTTCCCCTGAGGTGTGATTCCGAAAGCACGAAAGTGCACGGCAGGAACAGCTACATGCCAGTGTGACTGTGTGTCTTTAGATACTTTGATCAGTTATTTTCGAGAAAAATTTTTTCAATTTTTATTTTATGCTTGAGTATTTTGCCTGTGCACTACTTATGTATATACTGTCCTTTTAGTTCAGAAAAGGGCATCTGTTGGAACCGGATTTAGGGATGATTGTTAACTACCATGTCGGTGCTGGGACCAAAACTGAGTCTTTTATAAGAGCAACAAGTGTTGTAAATTGTGGGGCAATCTCTCCAGCCTCTGATGGATTGTTTTCAATGTTAATATTTTTCAAATTAAAATAAAAAAAGATGAACAACAAAACTAGATTGATAGTAGACTAGAGAGATGAGTCAGGAGTTAAGAGCACTTGCTACTCTCATCGAGAGAATCGTAGTTGGTTCCCCAGCATTCATTCCAGTTTGGGTGGCTTACCAACTTGCTTATAACTGTAGCTTCATGGGATCTTAAAGCCTCTTCTGGTCTCTGTGGACACCTACACACATATGTTGTGCAATCACACAGACAGACAGATGTAAATAAAAATAAATATTTTTTTCTGAAAAAGTAAGTTGATAATAGTGCTATGTCTCTCTCTTTTATATCTTCAAATAAATAAAAATAACACGGTGACAAGTCAAGGAAAAACACACGGCCTTTGTTGGTCTTTGGCTCTGAAGTACTTGGTTTGTTGGTGGAGGTAAAACAGTACTGAGCTGCTGCAAAAATTTTTATTCTTCATATTGTGCTTTCATAGATGGAAAATTTGTATGATATGTCCCACAAAGGTTTTCTTTAAGTAGATGAATTTTAGAAACATTTGAGAACAGTTTTTAAAATATGACACAAACTAATATTTAGAATAACGAGACTACAAATAAAATGAATTCTCTTCCCCTGAACACAGGAAATGACCCACACTCTTCCACACTTTTTCTGGAGGGTTACTGTGTTGGATAGGGCCTGTGTATAGAGTGGGGCTGTCTCTAGCCAAGAAGAAAGGTTGCTGTGAAAGTATTAGGTTGCATATGATTTAGTATAATTTCTAATTGGTCTTAATAATAAAAACTGAGCCAGATATTAGGGGATGAAAGCTGAAAAATCAGAGAAGTAAAGCAGCCAACCACTAAAGTACTTACTTCTACCAAATCTTCATACCAAAAGGGCAAGATCCTATTTCTCCAAATCCTCAGACCAAATGCCTTGAGTTTCTGTCTCGTCCCATCTTGTATTTGTTTCTGCACCCAGCCATATCCCTTCTGTGTCCATATCCCTAGTGTTGGGATTAAAGGCATGTGACTCCCAAGTCCTGGGATTAAAAGTGTGAGCCACCACCACCTGGCTCTGTTTCTCTCTGAGATTGGATCAATCTAGTGTACCCCAGGAAAGCTTTGAGATCTGTCTGCCTCTGCCTCCCTAGTATTGGGCTTAAGGTTTGTCCCACCACTGCCTAACCTGGATAACTAGCTCTGCACTCTGATCTTCAGGCAAGCTTTTTAGATCACAAACAAAATATCACCACATCCCCCCCACTTTTTGTCAAAAATAATACTAATATAAGAAAAGCTATATGTGTAATACAGTAGTTATATACAATATATACAGGTAATAAATACATTAACAATGTCTAGTCCATTTGCCTTTGACAAATTCAGAGAAAATACTCCATTATCTGTCCTATCTTGGTGAGTCCAAAGTTTTGTATTTAACTTACTTTTTATCATAACTTGCATTATCAACCAAATTTATCTTTTGATGTTTCTCAACCTTATACTCTTTACACCTCTTTTTTTTTTAAAGTACTTGTTGGTCTTTTTAAAAAGTAATTATTTATTTTTTCTTTATGTACATAGACCTTTTACCTGTAGGTATGTCTGTACAAGTGCATTAGATCCCCGGAATGGGAGTTATAGACAGCTGTGAGCTGTCATGTGGTTTCTGGGAATTGAACCTGCATTCTCTGGAAGAGCAGTCAGTGCTCTTAATTTCTAAACCATCTTTTCAGCTCCCACTCTACATCTCTTTAGAGAATTTCTTTTCTCTTTCTGGTAAACTGGGAAACCTGTAACTATAACTTTATAGTCTTCAACTTCCTCAGAGTCCTGAGAAAGAAATAATATTCACTGAAGAAGTAGGAAGTGCAAGCAAGCAAATTCCAAAAAATGTAAGACATGACAGAAACAGCTGACTGCCTGGACAGTCCCCCAAGGTTCCTCTACAACATTGGGGCATCTATCTTTGGCCTACAGACATAGACTATTTGGTAGATTTTTATATGAAGCAGGGTTTTTCAAGGATTGTCCTACTTTGTCTTACAAGGCTTGATTGTCACTCTCTTCTGTGTGCTGCTGATCCAATTTGGACAGTATACTGTCAACAATTGACACAAGAGCAGTTTCTTGCCCAGTGACTTACTTTTGACAAAAAGAAAGTAAATTCCATGTGGAGTTTCTTTGATGTCCATCATCTTCTCTGAACTAAATTTGTGCTGCTAGGATCACATGTCTCATTGCCATAAAAAAAAAAGAACCCATGTTATTAAAACATCTTAAATGCCATGTTTGCAGATCTCTGAAGTGTTTGAAGAGGACCTGTCTATCTAAAATATTTCTCTGTTTTGCCCCGAACACATACCTAATATGACTATATGTTTGATTGTAATAGGTGACTTACTACTAACCTGCATTTCCTTCTTATTCTAAGTAGTTGGTAGTAATAATTTTCAAGGACTAAAAATTTGCATTACATTGTTAAATGAGTTTTATATTTAACAAGATTAAAAATTTGTGTATAGTATATTCTAACAAAAATAACCATAAATTTTTGTCAATATGAAAAAAAAATCTATATCAATGTAAAATATTTAAAACTAGTAGTTGCTCTTTTGGTTTCAAAGTAAACTCAGTAATCTACCTCTTTGTCCTATTTCTATACCCCCCTTCTTTTTCTTTTCAGAGTAGATTCAATAATCTACCCTTTAACCCTATCATATCTGTATCCCCCTTTTTTCTTTTCAAAACAAGAACCGTGAGTCTAATCTCCTTTGTTCAACTTTTCTCCTATCCATCACCAATAACAACATGTAACCAAACACCCGAAACAATGACAAATATCCATAACTTAGTGAAAGACCAAAAACCACTCATTGGGAATGTGGACATTGCATTTTTAAGTTTACTTCCTGCTGTTTGGGGGAGATGCTATCTTTAGGAGACCCTGAAAAGCAAACATTTGGGTTAATTGTCAAGTCCTGGGAGAGGTAGCTGTGTCATTCGTTGTCCAGTCTCTGCAATGGGAAAGTGCAGGGCTTGTCTCAGGTCCTGACTAGAGTAGTCTGTGAGCTGGATCATCTCAGCTAGTTACCTTAAAATTCTCCTGAGCACTTTGTAGTCCAAAGCTGATCTTTAGGTAGTGTTTTCAGTGGTGTTGGTCGTAGTCCTGGTGGAATCATTGTTGTGGGACCCCCTCATCCTTTAGGTGTGCTCATGGTTCACTGCAGAAAACTGATAGAGACTTAAACCCAAAATTATGTACAGAAACGTAATGAAGACCTTTTTCTAGAATTAGTTAGTGCTCTATATGACCATTAATATCAGAACAAAAAGTTGAAAATATATATGTTAATCTTATAAATTCAAGATAATATTTATGCCTTAAGAAAAGCTTTAAAGAGTCAAAATAAAATCAAAGGATTATGAGATTAGTGAAAATAAAATAGTCCCTTAATTTTTGTTTTTCTTCTTTTCCATATCAGGTGACTCTTCTGATATGGTAGAGTGTTTTGGGATGATTTTCGTTTAATAAGCATGTTGGATTTAGAGAAGGAGAGCCACACTAGAAGTCCAAAGCCAGCTTTAATTTTTAATTGTACCTGGACTACAAAAAGACCATTTGCATTATATGTCTGTAGAGAACAGCATATGCAAACATTTGGAAAAATTTATGAAATACTCTCCTTTTGGAGATGTGATATACTAATAGGCCAATTTACTCTTTTTCTTAGGACATTTTTTTTCTTGATGATTTGTCCTATTTTTCATATATCTTGTTTGTCCAGTGGTCTTTAGATTCCTTAGTTGGATGCCTTCATACTCCTGAAAAGACAGAAACAAAGCTCTTCCCCAGCCCTAATTTTGATGAGGTTCTCTCAGCTTTAACCCCCTAATATCTGACTCCAGGTTTTTATTAAGACCATTAGAATTCGCATTACGAATTTCCAATTTGTGTTTTTCTTCTTGAGTTCTATTAGCTAAATTGTGTAGTATTTATTCTTTAGCTACAAAATTAGAATAATGACCTTGAGAAGTATATGTTTGACGATTTTCATCTCTATTTCTTTTTCTTTTGATTTCCCACAAATTCAGAGGCTTAAGCAGCTCTCTACACAGGCCCTTCTGCAGGGCCTTTGTTGTGTGCCTACTCTGTAATCTTTTGTGATTGATGCAGGGCTGTGCTCATTCTTTCTGCCTTGTGTGACCTATCACCAAGCATTCAGAAAGTTGGCAACTAGAAAAAATGCAAATGTGAAAGATTGTCCCAGAGCTGGATGTGGTGGAACACAGCTGTCCTCTTAGCTGAGGAAGGAGGACCCTGAGTTTTAGGCCAGCCTGGGCTACACAGTGAGACTCTTTGTCTCCAGAAATTGTTTTCATTGTCAAAGAGGGTCTAAAATTTAGTTGTTTCTTTATGGTTCCTGATGGATGTTAGTAGATACATTGGTCATTTGGTCAGTGTATCTCCACTCAAAAATTGTCACTGTATCCTCCTGTATCACAATCTCTAGAACAAAAATGTTCCATCTTAAGCATAAAGCAGTATCTCCCTAGGAATGCTCAGTACATTTCCTTGATAGGAATTTTGTCCTGTGTTCTTTCCTGGGCTACTAGTAATTTCTGTGTGAGTGCTGAGGGCCAACTGACTTTGGTTGAGGGTACTTGCCAGACTCACCAATCATTGGACAAAAGAGTGGAATGTTTGCATGAGCCATGCTGTGCACTCTGGGACAGGTGCTGATGGGTTCCTTTGACCTTTCTAGACTACAGGAGAGAAAAGTAGGTCTTTGATCAAAATCTCTCTCTCTTTCCCTCCCTCCTCTCTCCTTTCTCCCTTCCTCCCTCTCTCTCTCTACCTCCCTCCCTCCCTCCCTCCCTCCCTCCCTCCCTCCCTCCCTCCCTCCCTCCCTCCCTCCCTCCCTCATTTCTCCCTCTCTCCCTCTCTCTGTAAAAAGGTTAGATTAATTGCTGGATGGAATCTGGCCAAATTTCTCTCAGACAACCAAACACATCTCAGTATAGCTTCACAGCCCACACACAACAATCTTTCATTTTATTTATTTATTTATTTCAAGTGATTTTATTGCTTGAGTACACAGGACTGAGTTATGTGTCTAGACCAGAGAGCGAGGAAGACAAGGGAAAGAAATAGATGAGAAAACAGGATTAGTACCTACTCGTCCCTGCTAATGGAGCTGCAATTCCAAATACTAAGATCGATACAGTGCACATAAATGCACCAAACCGGTGAGAATCCAGAATGAGTTGATAGTACTCAAACCTGCTGGTTAGTGACAGTACTCGCTCAGACATCCAAGGAAGAACTGGACAGTATCACACCTCAACACCCTGCACACATTCCTTAGTAAAACATGGCCTTCAGAGATATCACATTACCACTTCCAGAAGAGGAACGCTCAGAGTCAAATCCTATTCAAGCCCAGGATCTCAGGGTGGTCCCTGTCTCAGGTCTGTAGTAATGCTTCATGGTCACAAAATGTTTAGTTCCTCATTCATGTCTGTCCATAATGCTGGAGCAAGCATAGCAGTGGTTACAGTTAGCAGCTCTCACTTTCAAGGAAGGGTAGTAGGAAACGGTAGCGGTGGTGAGAGAGTTCCCGAGGAACTTAGGCATGGAGAAGAAGGACTTTGTGAAAGTCAATATTGGTGTGAGAGTCTCTGAAAAAAGAAACACAATACCCATGAATCAGAAATGAACTTCCTGTCCCACTGCCAAACTCCAGCCGAAGGACGTCTTTAGTGGATACAGCTGTGGTCCCCTATGCCACCTCACCATCAAGTTTCTCCCACCTAAACAATGGAGCTTGGACCCCTTGAACACAGGATACATCCAAAGCAGATGAAGATGCACTGTGTACCAGGAGCCCTGCTTCCTTAACCTTGCATTAACAACTTTCTTTCCTTGGCCTTTTCATTGGGCCAGTTGTTGAAAAGACACCAAATTTGCTTCCTCAGGCTTCTGTCTTCAAAGTAAATGATGGAAAAGGAGGATAGAAGAGGCCACTTCAGCATGTTCTGTGACAGAATTGTTAGAGAACTTATGTCCTTCTCTTGGAGATGTCTTCAAGATTTAAGGTAGAATCAGGAATTAGCAGCAGGAAAAGAAAAGTCTTGCTATAAACCAAACAGATGAATCTCTTCCAAAGCCTGTGTGATGGGCAGAAATTCCACTGTCACATTACCAACAGTACTGTGTTCACATGTTAGCACTAAACTGTTTGTATGTAAAAATATATAATATATAAATACAAACAGTACTGTGTTCACATGTTAGCACTAAACTGTTTGTATGTAAAAGTATATAATATATAAATACAAACAGTACTGTGTTCACATGTTATCACAAAGCTGTTTGTATATAAAAATATATAATGTATAAATACCAACAGTACTGTGTTCACATGTTATCACTAAACTGTTTATATGTAAAAATATATAATATATAAATACCAACAGTACTGTGTTCACAAAGCTGTTTGTATGTAAAAATATATAATACATAAATAAAAGGAAAAGCAGCGCCACTCAGGTAATGAAACAGACACTGAGGTTATGCTGTGGCTCTTCTGTGTCAAATCAGATGCCAGAATAGCTGTAAAGAATAGAGCAGGAGGGACTGGGTCTGTCATACTGCAACTTTGCCTGCCACCGGAGAGCTGCGTCAGCGTTAAACAGAGGGTTGTCACCTCCTCCTGTTAAGTTCCTCCTAACTGACTAATCTCAAAAAAGTTTCTTGTTTTTGTTTTCCCTGTCTCTGGGTGTTAGTTACTTTTTGCGTACTGAGATAAAACAACAAAACCAAGCAAGTTGCAGAAGAAAGGCTTTCTTTGGACTTATGATTCAAAGTCGTCCATGATGGCAGAGGAAAGGCATGGTGCCATGAGCTGAAAGCTGAGGTTTCTGCTCAAGTTACATCTTGAACCCCAGCAGGTATTAAAGAGAGCAAACTGCAGATGTTGTGTGGTTTTGAAACCTCAAAGCCTGCTTCCAATGACACATTTCCTCCAGCAGGGCCACACCTCCTAGACCTACCTAAACAACACTACCAACTCTGCACCAAGTATTCAGATACCTGATGCTATGTGGAACATCTCATACAAACCACCATGTAGGGCGTGCTGGAAATGAATATAGTTTCTTGCACGGTTGGCAAATACTCTACCCTGGAGATATACTCTAACTTTAACATTTGAGTTCTTAAATTGACTTACTTCCCTTATCTGAGATATATTTTTTCCTTTTCTAGACTTAATATTTCTAAAAATGTCAGTCTTTATAAATGGTTGAACTAGTTACTTAATGGAGTCATTAAAAAGATTTATTTATTTTTGTGTGCATGACCGTTTGCCTTCATGTATATGTATACATCACATGTGTGCTTGGTGTCCTCAGAGTTCAGGAGTCTTGGACCCCCTGGAACTGGAGTTATATATGGTTGTGGGTTCCATGTGGGTTTCTGGGAACCAAATCTGGGGTCTTCTACAAGAGCAGCAAGTGCTCTTAGTTCCTGAACCATCTCTCCAGCCCCAGAGACAGTGTTTTTAAAATTCACCCTAACCTCCTTCCCTAGAACTGCTCCTCCCAAAGGCCTGAGAGGGAAGCACTTTTCTTCTGCACCTTGTCTCTTGTGCCTGGGGCTACCAGCGTGCTATCCCGGAATCTGGACAGCACAGAGCTTAAGCATCATTGTATCTCTCTGGTAATAGTGTTTGTCCTGGTTCTGCTTTATGTCATCAGTTCAGAAAGTAGAGAAGGAGTGTTGATTCTATTGAGGTTTATAATTTTCAGTATTTCCTCCCCAGCCCTGTCCTGATGTGGCGTAGATGTTGAGTGTGAATGCCAGGCTGCTGCATCCATGCCTCGGCTTTGCTCTTCTGTTTTCTGTTTGAAGTCCTCATCTCTATTCCTCCCGAAATCAGTTATCAACCCGAACACTTTGTATTCTTATGTGTTAGACGTCTATCTGAAATAAGCTTTCTCGTTTCAATGCTCTTGAAATGTAACAATTTCCCGTCTTTCTCAGGATGTTTTGACCCATGTTAGAACAATAGCTTTTATTGTAGGCGCCAAAATGGGGCACCTGGTAAATAGTATAGAGTTAGTTCCAAGCAGTGTTTCCTGTGGATTTCACCTTGGCAGAGATCAGGCTGTAGAGCTGCAGAGGAGGCAGCTCATTGTTTCTTCTTTGAAACTTGAGGTCCGTTCTTCAGAGCGTTGGGTTGGTATGTTTAGCGTGCGGCTCAGTGGGATCATCGTAACTCTGGCCCAGTCTTTGCTGACGATTGTTTCCCTTATGTTGACCTTAGAATATCTGTGAGTGTAGCTGTCAAGTATTGCTCACTTAACAGCATTCATTGCTGGGAATTCACAAGAAATAAATGCTGTTTCTCACCTAATCATCGGGTTTATCTCCACCATATGTAGTAGCACCACCACTGAAAGTATTTGTGGAAGCATGTTCAATTTGTATTCTTAATCTTCAGTAAGTCTAGTAATCTGGCCAGGTGTCTGCACCTAAAGAGAAAGCCAAGCCCCAAACAAGCAATCACACAGAACAAGAGTTCTGGGTAGAAGTGGGAAAGTCTCTCTCTCTCTCTCTCTCTCTCTCTCTCTCTCTCTCTCTCTCTCTCTCTCTCTCTCTGTGTGTGTGTGTGTGTGTGTGTGTGCATGTGTAAACATGCATACATGTATGTGTACAGATGTTCTTGTGTATGTAATCATGCATTTGTCCATTCTGCTATGCCCAGCCCTGAGTTATTCCATGAAAAAATTTTAAGAGTGTTTGTGTCTTGTTTTTAAGTGTGACAGGATTCCATTGACCTCAGGGTTTTGTTGGGCTTGAGACTCTTGACAAGAATGTGAAAGTGTTATTCATTCCATAGGAACCACAAATCAAATTTCTGTCCCACCGCTGGCCAACAGCATGTGACATGGTACTTTGGGGAGGCTGAGCAGCAGCAGCAAGGAGCCAGAACTTCCAGCTCCAGGCAACAGTTGCTGCTGCTGTGGTCATGTAACCACTTCCCAGGTAGTAAGCCGTGAGCTACATATAGAGAACATGGGCAGTTCACCTGGCGTTATTTCTGATACATATGAGTGATATTCATTCTTCACTCCACCAGTTGATAATATTTGCTAAGCAGGGTAGTACTCAGTTGAACAGAGATGTTTTCTTGCCATTTTTTTTCTGTGCATTTTAAATTCTGAAGATTTTTCTAGACTTTTTTTTTATTGAGAATGAATGCTAAGAGATCTGGCGCTTAATAAAAGGAATCCCACACTAGCTTAGAACTAAGAAATATACAGATATTTATTAGTAAATAAAACTTACAAATCAGGATTCTCTGCGTAAACGATGGATAAAGATGAGATCCATACAAACCGAACCAGCAAAACCGGGGTCCAGGGGGAAAGGCAGAGAGAAAGAGTACCAGATGCACTTCCACATCCAGGTAAATAGTCTATGAGGTCACGCCCCAGTAGGCGGGTAGTTGTTAGCTATACACCTTCTGGCAGCAATTGAACTCGACATTTTTCTCTGCTCTCCTCCCTGCCTCTCTCCTCCCCTTCTGCCCTCTCCCATGGTCCCTATGCTCCCAATTTACTAAGGAGATCTTGTCTTTTTCTACTTCCCAAGTAGATTAGATTCATTGTATGTTTCTTTTAGGGTCCTTATTTTTGTCTAGGATTTTGGGATTGTGATTTGTAGGCTGGTTTTCTTTGCTTTATGTTTAAAAACTACTTATGAGTGAGTACATGTGATACTTGTCTTTCTGGGTCTGGGATACCTCACTCAAAATCTTTCCTAGCCCCATCTATTTGCCTGCAAATTTCATAATGTCATTTTTTTCTGCTGTGTAGTACTTCATTGTGTTTTTCTAGGCTTATAAGGCAAACTTGGGGATACACTAAAGAATGGTTTTTAGAAATAGGTTTCAGAGACCTTACTGGTTCTATGTTGGTCTCTGGAGAGTTAAGAAATATAAGTAAAATATAATGAGTGTTTTGAAACTGTATGTGTACACTTGTATTTTGGCATTATTTTATTTTGGTATTAAGCTTTTTTTTTTCTTTTCAATAGTACTAGTGGGTCCTAATGCCCACAGATAAGTGTAGTCCTCATCCAGCTTTATAAAGTAACTTCTCCTTTCAACAGGCAGAGACCATTACAGAAAGCCACAACATTCAAATTGCTGGGATATGGAGCGCAGTCTATAGCTCCTGTATTTCCTTTTAAGGCTCAGTAATCATTGTGGAATAGGAGTGGAGAGATTGTCAGAGGCAGGAGGAACAGGGAATCTGCTGTGAGATTGTGTCTCCTGGGAAAGTCAGAAACTATACCTGTGCCCCACCACCATGAGTGCCTAAATATGAGCTCAATGAGGACAACATACCTGCTAACATGGATGGAGGAAACCCCACAAGGTTTCAACCCTCCACGAAGAACTATAGACAACTTGGGGGAGCTGAGGAAGGAAAAAATGGTCTGCTCTAGTGAAGACATACCAACTGGTTACCTAATGCTGAATGGTCAGCCCTGAGAACATACATACCAGTAGTTATACATACTGAGCAGGCTGTCCTTGCGTATTTATGTGTTCATGTGTATGTGTGTATGCATATGTATGTTTGTGTGTACATGTATAGCAACAGTTAATGAAAAAAGAAGTCATGGGTTTGAAAAAGGACAATGAAGGAAATATGGGAGAGTTCAGAGGGAAGAAGAGGACGGCGGATATGGTGCAATCTCAATGAAAGAAGTAGTTTAAAAACTAGTAGTGGCAGCACAGGCTAGTTTAGCTTTAGAGGAGATTCTTGTCGCCACACATGGTGTCTTCTGTCTCCCTATGTAGTTCTTACTGAGGACTTTCCTGCTTAGCACATCCCTGAATGAGAGTGATGATGTGCAGTCTCCAGCAGCGTCATTGCTGGTGTTTCCGAGCTGTGCAAGGGCTGTGTTAAAGGCGGTGGCCCACAGTAAAACTTGCTACATGCTTCTGAAGACAACTCCAAGGTCTTTATTTGTATGTGTGTATGCGTGGTGTGTGTAGATCCATGGGCACTTGGATCTACACACACCATGGGAGGAGGTGTCTTATTTTGTAAGACTCTTCCTTGTTCCTCTGAGACAGTATCCTTCAGGAACCTGGAGCAAGGCTGGTGGCCCAAATTCAGCAGTCCTCCTGTCTCCTGCCTGCCACACTGTGTAGTTTATAGTTGCATGGGTGACCACACCTAGCTGTTATGTAATTGTTGAGGATTTGAACTTAAATCCCCATTGTTGTGCAGCAAGGGCTCTTACTCAGGAAGGCATCTCACCAACCCCCGACTGTGAGGTTCTTAAAGGCTCTTGCAATTAGTCTGTATTCTCACAGAGTTATTTTTCAGGTCATTAGAGCAGTACAGAATGCAATTCGTGCTTTGGAAATTTCTGATAAGATGGATTGGGTCTAGGACTGGGGTTATAATAGCACAAGTTTAAAGTATTTGAGGTCCTAGGTGTGATGTCCAGCATCAAAGAAAGAAAAGAGGGAAGAAGAAATCGAGTCTGACTCGGCTCTGTGTAGCCTTGGGCACACTTTATAATCCTTTTGAGCTTCAGTTTCCTTTATGAACGATCCAGATAGTGTCTCTTGCATCTTTATTATGTAAAATGACTAACTTGGTATCTGGCAAGCTTGCAGCAATCCTCCCTTGTGGTTATTAGAAGCCATTCCTACCGAAATCATTTTAAAGGTCTTGAATTTTATGGGGATTGATGGTTACTGGCCATAAGAATAATCCTTTCATCCTCCTTTTGCTCCTCGTTTGGATCTTGGGGGGCTCAGTTCGGTGCTCCAACGCGGGCCTCCATCTGTATCGTCATCCAACGCCAGATGAGGGATCTATGGTGATAAGCAAAATATTCATCAGTATGGTCACGGGCCAAGGCCGGTTCAGGCACCCCCTCCTCTGTCCAGAGAACAATCTGGGGATCTCTCCTTGGACCTGGGATCCCATATATAATCAAGTTTCCTGTAAACTCTAATATGACTCCCTTAGTTGAAATATATTCTTCCCTGATCCCACATTCATCCTTCCTCCCTTCCCCCCATCCCGGTCAACCGAGCTTTCTCCATTCCTCCCCTACTCCCTTCTCTCTAACCCTCTCCCCTTCCATCAACCCTCCCACCCCCCCCCCCATGCACCCAAGGTTACCTGGGACTCTTGACTATTTCCTACCTCCTGGCGGATAGGTAAATAATCTTCATCAGGTTGACTGCGAGGGATACTATCACCCACTGATACAAGGGGTTGGATCTAATGAGAGTTTACCAAGGCCAGATGGACCGTGACTGAACGAGCATGTGATCCAACCAGATTCTCTGAATGTGGCCGGATTTTCTGAATGTGGCTGGCCTGCAGTCTTTCCGAGAAGCCATTGACAATGACACTGGGACTGGTTTCCTCTGCATATACTGGATTTTTGGGATCCAGTCTGTTTGGATGCTCACCTTCCTGGACCTGGAGTGAGGGGGGAGGAACTTGGACTTCCCACAGGGCAGGAGACCCTGACTTCCCTAGGGGACAAAGAGGGAGGAGGAGAGGGAGGGGGGGAGTGGGAGGGTGTTGGGAGGAGGGGCGTAAATGGAAACTTTTTATAATTTAATAAAATTACAAAAAAAAAAAAGAATAATCCTTTCAGGTAAAAGGAATGGAGATGAAATCTATGGGAGTGAAAATCCATTAATTCAGCCATTTGAAGCAAAGAATGGAGATAATTGGGATGGGGTAAGGGGAACAGAGGTGCAATCTGTATAATGTAATTTTTAGCACAGAGGAGAGGGAAGTCCGGAAAGGGTACAATGGGAGATGATACTGAGTTATCCCAGAAGCTCAGGCTTTTGGAGAGAATTAGGAGTCAGTGATGAGGGTGGAAGGTATCTGCTCTGGTGGGAGAGATGGTTTCAGAAAGCTGAAGACTTCCTTATTCTGGAGCCTCACTTCTGCTGTGTTTCCGGCACTCCATTTTCCTTTGATTGGGGTTTCAGCCTTGCCAAATAGGCATCTTTTTGTTGCCTGAAGACTTCATCATTCTGCTGATAGCATCTCGTCTATTTGCTTAGGAGTTCAAATACTTGCTCCTTTTCCCTTGGAAAAATCCTTTAAGATCCCAATGAGGAGGCACAGTTTACCAGGCTGGTGCTGTTTACCAGCCTGGTCTGTTTCAACCTATATCCTTTGAACAGTTTGTTTCTTGGATTTTTCTTTTTCTGTTGCATGATGATCGCTCAGCGCAGAAGCACTTGCCCAGGAAAAGTGGCTTTTCCAAGACGTAGCTCTCTCTGAGAGCTTATTGTTTTCTCACACTTGAAGCTTCTACAAAGATTTTATACTCTACTAACTGATTAAAAATAAGTTAGGATTAAAGTAAATGGAGCAACTACAATGCCCTATTTTTGTAATTAATACTTCAGTCTTAATGCTTTATTCTCAAATATGCTTTACATATCCAAATTTATTCTTGACCAAGAACCAAGGAGAAGCGGAAACTTAAGTCATATTAGGTTTATCATTCTTTCCCCTCTTCATTAGAAACAGATAATATGGGATAAATTTTGGAGTGTGACTATTGTTTCTAAATTATTACAGAACTTACAGTATCTAATGTTTTTGGAAAGACTATGCTGGTAGGGTTTGTTTATGGGGCTTTCTTTTCATTTGCTTCTCATGGTCAGGTATTGGGTCAGTATTTTATCTTGTGTTCCAGTCTATTGTTATATCATGATTTTTTGAACCTTCATTGTTATTTCATTTGTTTAGTTTATGTAGTCTAAAAATATTCTACTGCATATGTTCTCCCAGGCTCTGGGGTTGCAGTGCTAAGTTCAATCTAATCCCTCTGCTCTTGAGCCTGTCAGTGTTTCTTGGCCAACAGCTCACAGATGTGTAGGTGTGTCACAGATGTGTAGGTGTGTTGGGCTTTCTCTTCTGTCACCACAGCCAGGGTCTTTGCAGGGTTTCCTGCATCCTTGCAGTTCAGTGGCCACCTCAGTTTCGTTTTGGCTTTTAGCAGTTAGCCTTCAAAGATCTTTTGTTTTCTGACAGTTGAAGAAGCTGGCTTAGAGTTCCTACTCTTGGACAGTTGTTTAATTGTTTAAGGACAATTGAAACGGTCTTATCATGAATTCCCTTATTTTAAAGGAGGTTTGAAGTGTTGAAATTATTGGTCAGCACAGGTCCTGATGACTGCAAAAAGAAAAAAAAAACAAAACTGTTTTGAAACATCAAAAAACTCATTCTTTTCTGCTTTGGCACTGTGTTTTGTCTTTATAACAGACCCCTCCTATTAGTTAGACATAGACTGCTGCCCGAGTTGGTCGTGTTGTGACTTGCTTACAAAAGTGTGCACTTTAGAATTGTTAAAGTTTAAGGTTTCTATCATTAGTAAGTTTTTTTTTTATGTTGACCGATGAGAATGAATCTGTCTTATGCTTTGAAAATTTAGGGTCTGAAAATGCCTCCTCCACAACTTGGGGAGGCAGCTGAGAGAAGGACACTCTGCGTTTCTAATGGAGGATTTCTATTTCCTGGCCTTTTTGACTACTAGAAACATTTTGTTATATTACTTATTTCCACTTTAGCACATTTTCATAGGGCGTTTTTTTTTTTGTGGAGATGCTGTGCTTCTACCATTATTGAGTAAAATAATAGGAAATTGTCATTGTTTTTATTTTATTTTATTTTTTTGAGACAGGGTTTCTCTGTGGCTTTGGGGCCTGTTCCTGTTCTGGAACTAGCTCTTGTTAATTTTAAGCCAGGCCACTCTCAGGGCATCTTCTCTGCAGAGTTTGGCATACCTGTCACCTGGTAATCTAGACTTAATACAGTTCCTGGTGTTAACACTAGTTGCACAAAACTAGTGACCAACAGTAAAAACTTTTCTACATGGTTTACCAGTATCAATTCACCTGCATTTTGTTTTAAACACTACTCTCTCTTTTCTTCTTCTGATTTTCCCTTCCCTACCCTTTCCTCTGACGTGGTATCCCATAAGAAGCAACCCTAATCAGAGGTCTAAGTGGCTTCTCTCAAGATGGCCTTTGGGCTTCTCCGTACCCTTTATCTGGACGGAACAAAGAAAGGGGAGCAGGTTCCCTGGAGTAACGTTAAAGCTTAGAGTGGCAGCTTGTCTGGAGCAGTGCTGAGTTCAGTGAGTGGCAGTCAGAGGGGACTCCCAGAGCCATGGGAGTGTTTGTGGAAAAGTAAGGAGCACACTGGCCTCCCAGTGTACCCAGCACAGCCCTGGGAATTGAGTTCCAGAACTTGGAGCAGAATAAGTCATATGAGGTGACACATTCTGCCATAGACTCAGCAAGAAGATGAGAAACAGAAAACAGACGACAGCAGGAATGCACAGAACAAGCATGGGCCAGCCCAGACAGGAAGCCTGATTGCAGGGCCCTCAAATCTAAAGCAGAGGAGTACATACTTTAAACAAATGGTTTTATGTAGCAGAATAAGTGCTGTCAAATTCTGCTGCATTCCCTTAGCTCCTGCTGCACTGCATGAGGACCGTCTTTCTTCCTGTGTATATATATATATATATGTAGCGAGGATGCTTTCTGTTGTTTTGGGTGCTTGTTTTTAGTTTGTGATACTGGAATTCTGGAAGTGGAAACCAGAGCCTCATCTCTGCTAAACAAAGCTCTACCACCCCACTCTAGGGATGCCGGATGCACATTTATTCCAGGACATATTCATGCATAGCATTGACATCTAGCAAGGCGGACTCTGAACCTAAGCTGTTCTCTAACTTTGGGCTATTCACTTGTCTGACGTTTTGAGGTAGATTCCCATTCTGTGAGGTGGACATTGTTGGTAATATGCTCTGCCCCTCACCATCTCCCAGCCCCACTGTACAGACAAGGCTAAAGGAGCTCCTGTGTACCTAGTCTAACATTTCTCCTCAGTCAGGAGGGAACAGAAGGGTTATCCTCTCTGTCCAGCACAGCTAAGCACCATTCTTCTAACATTACAGAAGGCCGTCAATTGTTAAATGTAAAGTACTTGGGAGGAACAGTGTTGTAACGTCACGATCAGTGGTTGGTTAAATAGTAAAACACATTTCAAAGTGTCCATGTTTCTGTTCCCTAGAATTATATGCAAACCTATCAGACATCAAGCTTATTTGACTACTAAGGAGAGTGAGTCATATATTTGTCACAGTTATATACCAGTAAAATCATCTTGGTAACATTTATCAAATTTTGTTTTTTATAATATGAAAATTTAAAGCACTTGTGTAATAATGATCTTTTGAGGGTCTTTTCCTTAGAGTGGATACTGAATCTCTGAGGACAGACAACTTCTATTTTGTTCAGTGTTTTTAGATTTTTATCTTTTTATATATTGAAAATTGCCTTTTATTTGGTAATTTTATTTAAATTGTATTTCAAAACTGAAAGAACCAGTATTCTAGTGTGGACAGGTAACTTGTTCCCCGTGCCTGAGCACTGCTGGGCCATGAATCAGTTACGTGTGCACAGCTCCCCTTGTCATCTTGTTTGTTTTCTCTTCCAGTGTAGCTCCCAGAATGTTCACGGCAGCATCTTAATATTTTTCTCTTTGAGAGGAAAAATAATTTGAAATTTTCTAAAAGTCTCTACTTTTATAAAAATTCTGTTCCCTGTTCACTTAATGTTAAGTCATTAATTAAAAGTTCAGTGGATAAACTAATATTCCTTAAAAATTGCTTAAAAACTTAGTATAAGTAATACTAAAAAATTTCTAGTTATTTGATGGCCAAAAAAAAAATACTGGTAGTTTACAAAAACTGGGCGCTTTGTGTTGGCTTTCCTTTGATTAATCGTGGGGTTTATAAACTTGGGTTAGCATAGATACATGTGTTTAATCATCTAAAATATTTATAAACTTTATTTCTTGTACATTTGTGTGTTGAGGATAATCTGTGGCTTTCTGTGATCATTCTCTCTCAGATAAAAGTCACAGGGATTATCAGCTGTGCTCCTCATGGAGGTTAAATATGAATCATGTAGATAATTTATTTTGTATCTCATATAAATTAAGCAAATGTTACTAAAATGTCACTGCACTGTTTGTTTTGCCTGTCAGTTTATGTATGCCGTGTCTTTAAGTTTTTGAGCCTCATTTATTGCTACCATTTGAACAGGTGTCTCAATGCTTGTACCTACTGCAAAACTAAACATGCCAGAGGAAACCTGGCCAGCTATCCCATTGATGAACTTGTAGAGAGAGCCAAGCAGTCCTTTCAAGGTAAGAGTTTCTAGAATTATGTGTGAAGTCAGTCGCCTTAAGAAGTCATATTCATCTTCTAAGCAATTCTTTAAAATGGTTCCAGTTTCTTTAGCTGTCTGAAGCTTAATTGTGTCTCCTCAGCTAACAGAGGATAGTATCAGATTAATCATCCAAGCTGTGTTTACTTTAATTATGGTCCTGTACGACTTTTCCAGTTAGTCACTCTCGGGTAAACAGCACATTGCAGCATCCCCCATATCTAGGTACAGAAAAGGGAAATAGGGGATGCGTGAGTGAAAGAAGTCAGCCAGTCATCATCTACACAGCTCTGGGTCTTGTTAGGACTCCTGCGGGGCGAGTGAAATCCACTCCCTGTGGGTCCAGGGAGTAGTGCGCTGGGCAGAGTCCTGAGAACAGCCTGCCTGGGCTGTCCTGCCCTAGGAATCAGTGCCTCCTGCCCCCAGCAAATAGCAAGGCTTATCTTTAACATGAGTCATGGTTGTTTTGACACATAACTGCTTAAGCCATGAACTTCCTCTTTTTTCTTTGTTTTTAATCTGTCTATATAACATGGTGTGTTTTTACACCCAACATGCAGAATGTCTGTTGTCTCCTCACCTTGTGGCTAAGTAGTTACTGGCAATGTACTTTCCCTTTTAGCAAGTAGCTTGGAAAACTGCATTCAGCATTTAAACCTGAATGTCACAATGTTTGCATTCCAAACACATTTCTTCATTCAGTCTATTTAAAGCTCTCATCAACATGGGTTTGGAATGTTTCATGTAATAGAGAAAAACGTACCTTTGGTTCATTTATTGACTTAAAAACCAACTTTTTAACCATTTATTTTACTCCTTTTCCATGTTCACATTCAACAGGTGCTGATAAGAAACAAAGGGAGGTGGTTGGGTTTTGATTACACTGTGTTTTCAGTGTCTGTTTTGTTTGTTTGTTCTGAGGAAACTATGGAGATTTTCTTTTTTGCAGCAGGGTTCCTGGAAGCAATTTTCAGAAGGGGCACACGTTTGGATAGAAACCTTCTCTGTACACTTGGTCATCTTAGCTGGCACTTTTGGGTGGTGCTTGCCTTTCCATGTATCTGTTTGATGATGGGGATACCAAACGTGTCTGATCTATGTACCAACCACTATAGTTGGAATTTTCTTTGGGCTGCCCACCAGTTCCCAAATAAAGATCTGGAGATTTATTATTAATTATGAACAACCTTAGCTTAGACTTGTTCCGCTAGCTCTTTTAACTGATTTAACCTGTTTCTAGCATCTGTGTTTTGCCTCGGGGCTTTTTACCTTTCTTTCATTCTCTGTGTCCTACTTTCCTGCTTCCTCTATGTCTGGCTGGCTTATAGTGTCTTTTCCTTTTCTTTAATCCTCAAGCCTAAATCCCTCTTCCTACTTACTTTCCCTGCCTGGAAGTTCCACCAATACCTCCTGTCTTGATATTGGCCATTCAGCTGTTTATTAGATGAATCAGGTGCCTTTGGCAGCCAAGGTAAAACAGCAACACATCTTTACTTAATTCAACAGGTATTTCACAACACAAAGAAATACAGCACATCTTTTATATAATCAATCAAATATAGCACATCTTTGCATGGCTAGATATTCTGCAATGAACCACTGTTAATTATAAGTTATAGGAGGTGGTACTTCTCAACATTATGAAATTCCATAGACTTAAAAACCTATCTCATTTCACTTGAAAAAAGGTAAAAAATATAAAACAACAAAATGGCTATTTGAGGGTAAAGAATTATCTTCATACCTTCATAATTGATCCTTACTGTTGATAGCATTGCATCATGACTTTATACAAACCCACTCATGTTTCATACATAATTTAAGAAAAGGAAACATGAATTTTATAAATTGGTTAGGGAACTTTTGAAATTGCTTCCAGCCCAGCAATCTGTTTTCTCTTCTGAGAAGCACAAGGCAGTTTCTTCTCTGGTTAGTTGGTAGTATCAGCTGTGCAGGGCTGGGCTAGTGACTCAGCTTATCCAAGATTAGCAGCAGTTAGTGGCTGCTTATGGAGAAAGTTCCGGAAGATGGTGCCATTTTTGTCATTATTTATTTGTGTGTTGTTTTCATTCTCAACTGTATTTTGGCACCGTAGGCTTCAAACTTATTGTCTTGTTATCGGTATCTCAAGTATTGAAGCTGGAACCCTGGGTTTTAGGTGGCTGAGTCATTTGACTGGCTTATGGCCTTGTTCCTGTAGCAATGAAGCCCTTGTACTTGCTAAGGGAAGCACTGTGTGCAGGAGGGCTGCTGTAGGCAGTTTGGAGTTGAAATGCTGTCCAACCTTTCCAAGCTGCAGTTTCTCCTCACTGCCAACTTAAGCGTTGTCTGTTGTAAGAATTCTTGACATGTGTAAGCTGCTGGCTGTGTGAGAAAGAATGAAGTAGATATGTTCCTTACAGTAAAGGCATTTCAAGTGAATTCAAGAGGAGAAACCGAGTTTCAGTAGAACATTGTAGCATCTGTTACAGAAATAAACGACTGTGATCCCAACCGCAGGCTTTATTTTTGCTTTAAAATGTGTTTTATGAGAAAATTCTCTCTAGATAAGTTATGTAATGTGACAGTCACTTTTCATTTTCTAATTTAGAAAAATGCAAATTTTTATCCCATCGTAAAACGTAGCTTTTCAAGGTTGCATCGAACACACATCGATTAGGTAGCATTGTTTGTTTCCACAAAGAACAATGAAGCTTAGGGTCACATAGTATTCTAAAGTCTGCATTTTCAAATTAGAAAAGATAATCTCACAGACAGCATAATAGAAGAAATGTCACATTTTTTTATTTCTATGTCTTATTTATTCTTTAATAACTCGTATGTCTTTGAGCTACAACCATTCTACCATGATTTAGAAGGCTTACCCCACTATGGGCAACAACCGCGGGTCTGTGACGAGTTTCTCAAAGATGAAGTGTAAGTATGCTATCAGTGAACTCCATTATCAGTACAGATACATTCCCTGTCCTTAGGGTGATGCTTTCCCTCCTCCCCGCCTCTCCTCTCCCTTGACTTTCCCTCCTTTTCTTTTAGCCCCTCCCCCTTTTGAGACAAGGTCTTGCTGTTTAGGTCATTGAGCTTGCTACGTGGACCAGACCTGGCTTCAACCCTGTAGCAGTCTTCTTGCTTCTGCCTACAGAGTGCTAGAATTACAGAGATGTGCCACCACAGCCTGTTTCTGTGGCTTTTTCTTTCTTTCCTTTTCTAATTTTGTTTTATGGCTTCTGTGTGCCAGTAGTATAAATGATTATTTTAAAAAAAAACACAAAACAACCTTGTACAGACTAGGATTAGAAACCAGGTTTCCTCTCATGCAGTAGAACATACGTTAAGTATGTAATTTCTCCCTAGTAGCATATTCATGAAATGTTTTATGCGTATAAAAAAAATCAATTTCCTGTCTCTGTAGTGAATGTGCAAACTACAGGCCACTGAAAAGCAGGTGGTACTAGGAAGAGAAAGTGCACGAGCCCAAGAATCATTCTGGATAAAATGGTTCCTGAGTGTGGACGTGCCGCTCCTCCATTCACTTGCCAAAAGGGCGCCTGTTAACTTCTGAACAGGCAGTGTTGAAACCAAGACTCTGTCTCATAAACATCGGCCTTCATTTCTTTTATATATAAAATGTGTGCATACTTAGTTGGTTTCTTAGTTGCTTCCCTGTTATTCCACTCACTTCAGTCTTCTGGGCGTTTTTCAGTGACCCTTTTTACCTTCTCAGTGGTTTTCAGTTTTGAGACAGGTCTGTATTTGTGTGTTGGGAAATTGTTCTCCCTACCTCCCCTCTGCTGAGTCAGGATTCTTTTTCTCTTTAATAAAATCATAGGGATTAGCTGTAGTTGTGGTCCCTGGGCTGGGATTGCTGGGTTCCTTGTAGCTGCATTTTTAGGTATCTAGAAAAACATGTCAAGTAGTGACCAGGACTTTGTTGGGGCCAGATTGAATTCACAGGCTGCTGTTTTCTAGGATATTTGTATCGATTTTTCTCCAGCAGCTAATCAATCAGTTTCAGTTGTGTTCTCGATGGAGCAAACCTTTGTGTGTGTGCAGGGTGAGTGGTGTGGAAACAACGCCTTCCATTTCTGTCTCTGAATCAAAACGTGGGGATGATGGATGGGCTGTTTTCACAGTTATCGTGTGCTTTCTAGATCTCATTTGTGTGTTGCCTCCCCCGCCCCTTTCTGCCCTCATAAATCTGAAAAGCCCTTGCAAGGTAAGTGGCATTAACCAGCTACAGACATAATGTAAATTATGATGAAGCATTCAGAACAGGAAGACAGTTTCTTGATGCCGAGTGATTTCAGGATTACTGTTGAAATTTTAAAAATCAAATTCAGAGCCGAAGACTGGCAAAGAACACAGCCTGTTATGGTTAAGGTTAATTGTGAAAAGCAAAGAGGAGACATTGCTTTCTGCTATGTTGAATAGTTAATGCTGGGAGCAATATTGGATTTTCTGTTGTATTATCCAAATTGCTCAGTTGTGGAGCTTACATGAAGCACTCATTTGACTATCACCTCTAGTCATGATTACTGTATAATGATTTTGCCTCAGTATCAAAAAGGGACCAATAATGGCATTCTATTAATTTATATGGCACTTAAATATCTAATTCCTTTATCTTTTCATTTGTACAATATTCTAATAAAATAATCAAGTAAATGTCTCCTATAGATTACATTCATTTGCTATACATTGTCAACTCTAGAAGGAATTTAAGTACCCCACATTAAATGATTATATGTAATGAACTATGAAAATGAAAGCAGCATAAAGCAGCTTTCTATGAAAGAGACAAGATAATCTTACTAACCCGGGAATCCTGGTCTCTAGAAAAACAGGGAAAGAGAAAGTTCCATACTTTCATGAACACATGAAGGCAAAATATATAGTGTACCGTGAGACAGGTGCATGTTTGTAGGGTTGCAAGACTTACCTGGGTCATTTATCATCATCCAGATAAATCGAAGACACAGCCGACAGTTATTGAGTACTTACTCTGCACAGCGTAGGGATTGAAAAGATTAAAACCACATGGACTGTGTTTCAAGGCACTCCTCCTTGTTTACGAAAGAGGGTACCAAGTGGGAATACCGAGACGAGGTCTCACCTAGCCCTTAGCAGGCCTACAACTTGATCTTGTACTTCTGATCCTCTTGCCTCTGCTGTCAAAATGCTGGCATTTTGGACATATAGCACTATGCCTGATTTTGTAATGATGAAAATTAAAGTATGCAGAACCATGAAGCAAGTCTTAGGATAAGAGCCCATTGACTTTTGTTTTTTAAAATTTACACAGGAACCTTTGGAGTTTGAATACATGCCTGAATATCTAGAGTGCTGTCAGCAAATTGGCAACCCTTATGGCTCCCTCTAACTTCCCTAAAGCCAATTCCTTCTAGTCAGACTACTCAACAATGGTCTCTGTGTAAAATCTTGCTGCCTGATGGCCCTGGTCGATCAGCCATGGTCATGTCTGGCTCTTAATACCCAAGATACCATTTGGGATCTTGGAGGTTATAGTATGCTAGCGGTCTATGAGAAAGAAACCCCAGTGTGGTCCTAAGTTAAAGTGACCGTTGGAATCCTATGGCTACTGCTGTGTTCACTCAACACATATTGCTTGAGCATTTGTTGCAAGCAGTTTGTATTTCTACTAATTTCAAACTTCAGAAAAGCTGCGTTTTTAATGAGAGTATAATCAGTGCCCAGTGCCTTTTGTAGAAGACTTTAGGTTCAAACATATCTGGCACTGTATATGGGTTTGACCCCGTGCTTTGTAAATGTTGGGTGAGTGGCTCACATAGAAATGATCATGCCTCATGTAATTCCATGTATAGCTTTTGGCCTGTAAGGAAAATGTGGCATGTAAAACCCATTTCAGAACAAACAGGAAATGCCCCTTGGCTTCAGGTGTTCATCTAGTGCAATTAATTGAATACAGACTTGATTTTATGACACAGATGTTTAGTGGTGATGGCTTTCCTACTTTCCTAGATTTACAGCTGAGAAGTAAGTGTGGAGGCTCATTCCTAACAGTTCCCAGGTATCTACTGTTCATGAAGCAAGGATGCACACTTAACTCCACATCAATGTTCATAAATATGCATTGCTTTGGTTTTGCACATTCTTAACAGCATTCTGCAAGTTATCCTGGGTGACAGTGGCTTGGATTGAAACTGCTCTATTTCTGGGATACTTTTGGTGAACTTTGAAAGCTGTAAGTTGGACTGGAAGGTTGTTTAGGGGAATGGTAACCACCCTGGAAAGATGTGAGAGCGATCCTGTTACCTGATGGTTTCTGAACCTGACCTTCGTGGGATGTTTTCTGGGAAGAAGCACTATTCTGTGCTGCCAACAACTCATGCTTGTTCTGCAGAGTCTGCAGTTTCTCACACTGGCTGTCAGTTCTTTTCATTTGAAAACTTATTAAATTTCTTCTCCTGCTCCCGTGGATATTAAATTGCCGTAAACACCCTTACACAATGTCACGTACGGTGAGCACAATTT
Organism: Myodes glareolus; assembly: GCF_982192425.1. Taxonomy (NCBI): domain Eukaryota; kingdom Metazoa; phylum Chordata; class Mammalia; order Rodentia; family Cricetidae; genus Myodes; species Myodes glareolus. The sequence goes on along the minus strand of NC_142039.1, from coordinate 46,653,200 downwards.
TCTACATGAAAAACAATGTTTGTTAGTGGGACCTTGGCTGTCTGCAAAGGTTATAAATTCCTGTATCTCTTTTTATTTGTTGCCCTCCATATGCTCTTTATATCTCTTGGTCAGTCCTAACACATTTCTTACTGCTTGTGATATAGGAAAAAGTTTGATTTAGGTTACTGACTTGGAAGCGCATGCCCTTTAATGTGTCATTTCTGATAGCATTAACAAGAGGAGGGTGGAAACCAGAGGGTTAGAAAATCCAACAGTGACAATATAGTTGAATAAGAGAAAGTTGATGAATAAATGAATTTAGTGATTAAGGAAATGATTGATTACACAATTACACATTGCACGCATGTGCTTACATGTGTGTGTGTGTCGGTGGTAGTAGAGATCCAGTTCAGAGCCCTGAGAACTCTAGGCTCTACCACTGCTTTACATTCTTACAGTTAGTTCTTTTTTCAAAGAAATAATTCTTTGAGAATGTCATACAATGTACATTGGTTATACTTGCCACCTACCTCAACTTCTTACAGGTCCCCCTTTTCTATCCAGCCAACTTTGTGCCCTCAAACAACAATTAACTAAGAAGCCAGTATGTTCAATTTGTGTGGTCCATATGTTTTTGAGTGTGGGTCTATAGCTGGAATGTATTCAAACTACCAGAGCTATACCCTTAAAGAAAACTGATTCTCCCTCTCACAGCAGCTGTGAATTGCCAATAGCTCCATAAATGGGAGTGGGCTTTTTTCTCTCCCCCTCCATGCTGAGATTTTCATTTGGCTTTTGATTCCACAGTCTGGTGCGTGCTGTCACAAGCACTGTGAGTTCACATCTGGGATTGCCCTTTTGTATCTGGAAAGCCCAGTTTCTTGTGACTTTCCTATTGCCTCCATCTCTTGCAGTCTTTTCCGTCCCTTTTCTGAAGTGGCGCCTGCACCTTAGGATGAGGAGGCGTAAAGATGCCCCATTTAGGGCAGAACACTCTGCAATCTCTTACTCTCAACACCTTGGCCAGTTGTGGGTCTTCGAAGTAATCACCATTTACTGCAGAGAGTAACTCTCTGATGAGGGTGGAGAGATGCACTAATATGTAGGTGTGGTAATACAGCCTTAGGAGTCATTATATACTGTGTCGCCTTAGCAGAGTAGTAGATGCAGGATCTCTCCTAGGCTCTGTAATCTGTCTAGCCACAGGTTCTTGGTTTCCATCATAGTGCCAAGTATGAGTTCCATCTTGTGGAGTAGGTCTCCTACCAAGCAGGAAGATTCCCATGACATTTGTACCACTAATGCACCAGCACCATGTCTTGCCAGGCAAGGTTATTTAATTTGCTGGGTTGAGATTGAAGACAACTTTTCTCTCCTCTGGCAGTGCATATAACTCCTTTCAAATCATGAAAGCTAGCATGACTTCGTTAATATGTTGAGTTTCTAGTTAAGGAAAGTTAATAATGTTGAGTTAGTAGCTATACATGTGAGTTTTAAACTCAGGATAAATTTGGACTCTAGGTTTGGTTGAAGTGTGAATGTCTGACCACATTCATAACCCAGTAGCTTTGTGGTCAGCCTGGCATTGTGTATTTTCCTCAAATGAATCACCACACTTTACCTGAGAGGAAAGTGGTGATGGCAGCCACATCTCCAGCTTTGTCTGGGGAAGTATCCTGATTAACTAATGCCACCATTTGATCAAAACAGTGAAAGAATGAAGAAATTTACTGTTTATGTGCAGTGACAAAAATCTGGCCTGAATTTTCCCATATAATAGGTGCACATCTGCTCTGTTATTCCCATGTTAGGCCTGCTGTATTCATCCATTTGTTCTGCTACGATAAAATACCACAGACTCCTGGACATGGTCGTAGTTATCTGGAGTCCCATCTATGTAGGGGCTGAGGTGGGAGGATTACTTGCATTTCAGAGATCAAGGCCAGACTGGACAACCTAGTAAGATACTATCACAAAAACAAGCAAAATTACAGGGAGTTCGGGTCATGCGTACCATTAATCCTAGCACTCCACAGAGAGAGGTAAATAGATCTCTGTGAGTTCAAGGTCAGCCTGGTCTTCATAGTGAGTTCCAAGCCAACCAACCTGAGCTATACAGCAAGATCCTGTCTTGTAACAAAACAAACAACACAAACCTGGTAGTTTACAAAGAACAGAATTATTAATTTATATTTCTGAAAACTGGCAGTCCAGAATTTGCTGACAGTCTGTTAGGGCCCAGTCTCTGTTTCTGGTGGCACCTTCTTGCTCTGGAATTAGTGATTGAAGGAAAGGAAAAGGAGCCCCTAAAGCCTTCCCTGCTCCTAAAACCCCACGTTTTAATGGTATGCGAGCTTTAATTTGAATTTTGTGGTGGATGCAGATGATGTTTACATCATAGTACCAGTTGTCCATTCTTTATGGAAACTTATAGACTACAGATTTCACAAATCTACCCCAAAGGATTCTGGTGGTCCGCCAGGTACTTGCTCTGGTCTGAATGCTTGGAAACTTTGAGAATCCTGTTAAATCCCTAATGATTTTATTAGTAGATTGTATTGGGAAGTAACTAGTCCATGAGCACAGATGGTTGTGATGCCTATAAGTGAGGCCTGGCCGAGACAGATACTTGCCGCATAAACCCTTCTATGTTTGAGACTGTAGCCAGAAGCCTCATCTTTGAAGTAGAGCATTAATCTCCCTTCATCAGATGCTGAAGTTGGTGGCCCTTTTTTGTGGCCTCCCAGCATTCTGGACCTGTGAGTAATAAATATATGCTGGTTTTGTTTTGTTTTGTTTTTTTTATTTATTCCAAGATACATTGTAACAGCTGTCTGAATAGACTAAGGGTGCTATATGCTAGGAAATGTCTATTTTAAAACTCCACAAGTTTGCGAGTCAATACCTTGATCATTTTCGTGATCTAGGCCTAGCTTTTAATTTTCCCAAATTTTTCTTCCTTAAATATCATGTATTTTGATGAGGATGAGTTGATTCTTTGAAAGCAGAATTTCTTATAATTAGCAGAATCAAGAGACCTTTAACTCCTTTAAACATGGTTTATAAAACAAACATGCCTTATATTGTGGAAATAATCCCTTGATCAGTATTAATGAACTAATTAGACTTGTATTACCTTCTTTTCTGTTTCTGTAAAAAGGCACCATGACTAAGGCAACTTAGAGAAATAAGAGTTTCTTCTGCCTTATGGTTCTAAAAGGGTAAGAGCCCATCATGGCAGCAGGAAGCTGAGAGATAGCATCTTCAACTACAAACACAAAGCAGAGACCCAAGCCCTGGCTCCACCCTCTTCTCACCTTAGTCAACTTAACAGTTCTCTTCTGGTCCCTTTGTGTGTGTGTGTACACACTTAAGTACATATGCATAGAAGTCTACACATATATACTTATACTATCTTTTGAGATGAAATCTTTCTTTGAACCTACTGATCTGTGTAGGCTGTCTGGACAGTGCACCGAGGGCTCTTCTCATCCGCACCTCCCTTGTCTTGGGTTGTAGATTCACACCAGCGTGCACAGTTTCTGTATTGCCGGTGCACTGGGGACCCGAGGTCAGCTTCAAAAAGAAGAACAGGATTCTCCATCCTCCAAAAGGATGAACAAATAACCACGTTGCAAGGAAGTCACATTTAAGAAGAAGGTCCTGGGACAACACAAGACACTGACAAGTAGCACATTGCATTGAGAAAAGTGCCACTGGAGGCTGTTCACTTATAGATCATCATTGTAATCATCTCCAGCAAATCTTTTTATGGGCCTATTATATGGCCTCTGTTATGCCAAATTCTTAGAATCCAATGATGAATTAAACAGGTATTCTCACTAACTTAACAGAAGAGAACAATGAGCAAAGAGAAGGATAAAAAGTGTAGACTCTGTGCACTTTAGAAGAAACAATGAAGTAATGGAAGAAAAAAAGATGTAAAGAATGCAGCTTGCTGCTTGTCAGTGTCTTGTTGTCCCAGGACCTTCTTCTTTGTCACCTTTCTTTTGATCACTAATAACAAGAAGGTACCATGTAATCACGACCTTCCAATTCTCACAGACACGGCTTTGTACTGCCAGCTCCCACAATGCTTGCCTATTAAGTATGCTTTATTTCTAGCTTCCAGATGGGAAAACTGAGGTGGGGGAGAGTAAGTGGCTTCCATAAGATCCCCGAACCAACAACTGTGGAAACAGAACAGCAACTATCCTGTTCTTGATCAGAATGACAAAATCCTGTGCAAAATTCCATCCCGCTGTTATCAGTAGGCACAATGCCTTACACTGGAGTTGAGCTGCTGCTTTTGTGAGTTTGGGCTTTTTCCACCCTTCACGCTTCCTGGTGATAGGACAGCAATTCTTAAAACCATAATCCTAACCTTACTACATTCTTACATAGTGGAAAACATACTTTGGTTTATCTGACTAAACTCAAAGAAATGAACAAGGAGGAAGGACCTGAAAAAACAAGCCACTGCCTGAGAATTACTTTGTGCTCTTTAAACTTGTTTTTAATGTATATGCATGGTTTGACATATCCATTCCTGGGTTACCTTTTAAGAAGAAACACCAGACTTTAAGCACATTTTCCCTAATGTAAAGTATATGCAGATTTCCTGGGTATTTAGCTGACTTGGGAATGCTGTACTGGTTGGTGTAGGGAGGACCTGCATTTTTCAGCTTCTAGTTCATTCTGATAGAAGTTGTCTTAGGTGCCATTCTACCCACTGTGACCTTAGAAGGTCCTTGGGAGTGACTACATTTTCATGGCCCTTCATCACTTGGTCTCATGACTGTTCTTCAGCCACTGTCTCTTGTCATTTAGCAGAACAGTCTGCTCCAGTCTTACTGAGTTCTTTTTTATCTGTGGTGACCGGGATTGCTAGATGTAGAGTGGTCTACTCATGCCTTCCACTTGACCACTGTGGCAGTGAAGGCTGCCTGAGGCTCAGTAATCACATGTTCAGTGAATTTGTTTGGAATGAGTGCATGCTACATGCTGTGATGTTTCTCATGATGAGATAGGAAACCTCACTTAGCAACCAGAGGTAGGAAACCTTTTCAGGAGGAATGAGATAGGAAGCCTGAGTTAGCAACTAGAGGTAGGGACCCTTCTCAAAATAAATCTTGTACATGTCTGGATCCTCAGGTTGGTAGAAATAGCCACCTTGATTGCTAAAGGGGGAAAAAAAGGTTGTTTATAGATGTGAGCTCACTTAGGGGAGAAGACATGGATTGGATACATGTGAATATTAATATATACCCATTTATATTACATAAACAAATAATAAGCAAGACAGAATATTTGAAACAAAGGCAATAATCTTTTACATAGGAATTGTTGGAGAAAATCATTTTAAAAGAAAAGATCATTTTGCTCTGAAAAAAAGGGTTGCTATAAACTCTACCAAGTGAATTCATTTCCATTTTTATATCTATATTTATTCACTGTAGTAACATCTGGGCTTTATATTTCAGACTTGAAATAACTTATATTCGATGGTCTGACCTTTAGTTATGATTGCACTGACTTTCAGATGTAATTCACTATGTAATTAGTTTATGTAAAAAAGAGGGGGAGGTAGGAGGAGCTTGGCTTGGTGTTAAGTGGAGAATAAATTGAATAAAGATTTTTAAATAACTTCTCTAACATGGTTAACCCAACATTTAAATGTATCCAGCAATATTTTTGGAACTGGATTTTCAAGTAATGTATGCTTTTTGTAAATTCATAAATATTTTAGTCATGTGAAAAATAGCTCTATGTATAAATTTTGAAAACCTGTGTTTTTGCTCAGGTTGCATGTTTCTTGACTTAAATTGATGACCTTTAAAATAGCATACTTTGAGTAACTGTAAGAGAATTATAATTTTTTTTAAATGGCACATTAGCTGAGGTCAGTGTGTATGCTTTTCTTAATTGTTTCTACTATTAGTTTTTTTTTTAACAAACGTTTGCTGAATACCTCTTAAGGAGAGGATTTGGAATATGAAGACAAAGCTATTTTTATTCTGAATTGTCTCTGAATGCTCGAATATTAAAACCAACAATGGCACTTGCTTTAAAGTTGTAATACAGGATATTTCATTTTTTTTTTCAATAAAATATCAGAGTACTGAATCATATGTTTCTCTAGAATGGTAGCTGTTTTACCCGGGACACTGCAGAAAAAGAGAAAAGCAGAGAATTTTGGCAGGATACATTTTGGGTGAAACCAGATCTTACTCAAATGCGGGTCAGCTAATTCATGATATCGTATGTTTACCCTTGGTATTGCTGAGTTTTCTTAAACATAGATTCCAGAAATCAGAACTACAAACCTGGTACTGGAGAGATGACCCAGCTGTTAAGAGTAAGTACTGCTTTTACAGAAGACCGGAGTTCGAGTCCCACCACCCATAACTTCGCCTGTAACTTCAGTGCTACAGAAACCACCAGTATTCTCTCTCTCTCTCTCTCTCTCTCTCTCTCTCTCTCTCTCTCTCTCTCTCTCTCTCTCACACACACACACACACACACACACACACACACACACAGAGAGAGAGAGAGAGAGAGAGAGAGAGAGAGAGAGAGAGAGATCCACATGCACATATAAATACCAATAATAAAATGAATCTTTAAAAAACCCCCAAATCTGCTAATCCTAAATAAACAAAGCCTTATTTCATAAACCAGGTGGAATCATTGTACATCTCTGATTTTGTTTCTTGATGTTTTTTTTTTTTATTTGCATTGTGGTGATGTTTTGATGCTTTTGACTGTAAGTGGCATGCCGCCATGCTTTATGGCTCCTTGTGTTGTCTGTGGCCTGGGTACCAGATAATCTTTGAACTTTTACATCTCTCTGGCCTTGCATTCCATCCTTCCATTTGCCTCATGACCACTGGCTGCTGGTGCTTGCTGTCCCGCGTCCCATCTGAGGACAAGTTTCAAATGTAGAGTTCCTCACTGATGAGCCAGTGCACTTTGCCTTGTGCTGTGTGGTCTCTTGGGGAAAATGCCATATTCGGGTACTGCCTGATGCAAATGCATTGCTACTGCAATGCAGCTAACTGCATTACAGTAACTTGCTCACTTTGTAAGTAGATAGCAATTTAAGGGGAACCCTTCACAGATTTGCAGTCATAATGTTCTGGGATGATGTCCTGAAACTTTTCCCTTACCCTCATCTTTTTTTCCCTAGGCTGTTTTTAAGATACCTGTTGTAAACAAAAGAACTCTGAGCCTCAGACCCAAGATTTAACTTCTGTCTCTGGGACCTTAATGTATTGTGATGCATTAGTAATATTTCATTTATGCACATTCACTAGTTGATGAAACTTTTCATAATGTCAGTGGAGCAACCTCAGCAGCCAGGAGGCAGAGGCAGGGATATTGTTAGTTCAGAACCAGTCTGAGCTATAGAGTGAGAGTCGGGCCAGAATGAGCCTATTAGTAACAGTGGCAGCAGGGGCATCAGGAAGTTTAAAACAGAAACTATTTCATATTTCATAGTATAAAGGTCTATATAAGATGTATAAAGTAATGATGTTAATGGTCCAGGAAGCTTATTTCTGCCATGTGTACCCAGCAACTTGAAGCTTGGCATCAATGGGGATACTTGAAGTCTTCAGAGTCCTCATTGGGTTAGCCGAGTGCTTCAAATCTACATTCTCTGCATGCTTCAGACTTATGTTAAATGAACTGTGACTTTTAATTTGGAATGTATTTGCAAACCAATTTCTATAAAAAATGGATTTATAGCTTGAAAATGGGCATCTCTGAAGCGCCTGGGAAATCCAGCCCATCCTCAGTGGGCAGTTGTGCCTGTTTTCAATTGTAAGCAATTGCGTTCGTGTTGTGCGTGTATTTTGCCTTAGTTTGTGAGAACTAGGGTTCCCTAGAAAGAAAAAATAAACCCACTTTTGTTCCTAGTTTATTTGCAAACCAGGTCAGACGCCCTTGATTAGCTCTCAGTTGGAGAATAATTTGGACCTTGACAGATTGAACCCAAACAGCAGGGGTTTTCTAGTATGGCCAGCAGATAGCAAAATAAAAGAAAAGCCAGTTCCAGTTCACAGGCCATACAGCAGGACTGAATAGATGTGCAATGGTTAATGAGTAGTTGCTTCAAATATTTACGAAAGGCCCAAGAAAGAATGAAAAAGCTAGCATCTTAGGCAGCTGTTTGTAAAGGAAACCCATTAAAAATAAATATGCTGGATAAAGCTCCAGGCTAATAGTGCTGTCAGATACCAAGTACTCCCAAAGAACTGTTTCAAGGGACAGACATCATCAAGATCCACTTGGATACAAGAGTTGTCTTGCTTTCTGGTTAATATAGTAATTTGTTTTCATTTAAAAATTTATGTTTTAATTCTTCAACTATTCATACAGAAACTATTTTCTAGACTGTGATGCTGGGGTTACTGGGGTGGAGGTCATGAGGTCATTCAAGTGGTGCTTGTTAGGATAAACTTGGTTGGAAGGCTAGCATCCAGCTTCATATATCATCTTAGCCTGTATATGAAGTTAGTTGGTATTGTATGGAAAGGCATGTTATATCATGGCTTGTATATGACAGTAACAGCATTTTACTGTGATGACATACATCTTCTGGGAAGATCTATGTAGACATGGAAATGGTGACTGGGGCAGTGAAGACTTGGTTTCCAGGCAGAGTACAGGTGCAGTTAATCCTGTCTGAGGATGGTTTTCAGTCTTCCTAGCAACCCATCTGCTTGTGCACTACACCTTTAACATTTAGTTGATGTGAAAATAAATTGTACTTGTACTATGTGGATGGCTGATATTCATGTCTTACCAATTTTCATTTTTAACTATTTCTTAATTCCTCAAATGAAGCAATTTTAATTTCCCGAGGCTTGCATTTGCAGAGGCTCACACTGAAGATGGAGTCACAGAGATCTTGTTATTGGAGCCACTGTGTGGTTGCAGGCCAATTTCCCAGCTAATGTATGGGTGTGGCCATCCTCACTCAACTCTTCTACAGAAGATAGATGTGATTTCAGAGACCCTGACAAAGGCTGAGAGACAAACACATGACACCATAATCTGACCCTGGCCTGTTGTTTCCCGTTAGGCTCTGTCCTTCCCCAGGGGTGCTGGCTGGCATGTTTTCTCCATCCCTATCTCAACTGCTGTGATCAGAAACTCTGTAATTACCTGTCACCTGGAATAGTGTTTAATCACCATGAATTCACTGAGAGTCACTAATGTAAGAGAACGAGAAATGTCCAAAGAACAGAAAACTGCTGCTCATAGGGAGCCTGCTTGAGTGACCAAGGAAGAAGACTAGCCAGAGAGTCAGTTTTCAGCCAAGTGTTGCTTATGTGTAAGTAAACAAAGCTATTCTGGCATTGCCACTTAGCAAATGTGCACACACACACACACCCCACTCTCTACATATGCATAAGGGGAATTATATTCTAATACACGCATGCAAGAGGGGCAGTGTCAACACCACTGATATTTTTAGTGATGAGTTCCCCCTTTTTGCTGTGTGGAAATGGGTCTCAATATCACCCACAACGGTAAAAGCAATGGTGGTGAAATCTACACGAGTTTCTCTTCCTTATTTATTGGATCTGGACTCTACTGATAACACTGAATTTTTGCCCTGCTCTGCAGTTGTATCAGACCCTTAAACTTAGGCTCTTTGTACTTCATCATTGTAATTTACACACTGGGCTGGGACATTCCCTTCAAGACAGTTTGTCTTGTGCCTCCAGCTGCTCCCCAATAGCCATTGTGCTGAATAAGCACTTATTTCAGTATGTCCTTGATACAATTAATGCAGGCATCTGCAGAAGCGGCCTTGGCAGCGGCAGCTGCACTGCCTTATGGAAGCCAACTTCTGCTTAGCATTGTAATAAAAGAAATAGTTTTCAGCTGAAGCTAATGTTGGCTTATTTTTAGCATAAAAAGAGTTGCACCTGCCAGGGCTAGGAGAGGACTGAGGTTTGTTGATTACAAGTTCTTGTTAGTGCCATTGTTATTGGTAAAATGGGCGTGATGTCATCCTTATGAAACCGAATTGGCACCCTGTCGAGTGACAAATAATTTACTCTGTGTGGTTTTAGCAGCGTGGGCCTTGTGCTGGAAGAGACTGGAGTTGGGAGTTTTCACAGTCGAGTGCTGTGGGACCGCAGAGGTGTGTGACAATGAGAGGAATTGGTACTTAGAGTTGGCGTGCATAGGAAGGGCCAAGGTGTAATGAAACGGAAGTGCACATTTAGGGTACCAGGTGGGGCCCTGGGGCTTTGCATGCATTGAAACCACAGTGAGGAGCCCAGCAGCACCATGTGGCGGATTCTCATTTTCTCATTAATCCTTCTGTCCCCTAAGTCAGGGCGACATTGACTTTGAACAGCACTTCATCTGTTCAGTATCTCCTCTCAGCAGTGAACTGAGGTGACGTCATTCATGATTCGGCCATCTGAACTGTATTAAAATAAATCATCGACTTGATTTTCTTTGGGAATCATGCTAGCCATCATTAATGGCAGTCACATGACTACCAAATTCTAAACTGCTTACCATTTCAATAGTTATTTTAATAAAGTAGAGCAGCTGCTTATTTAAATTAGCCAAATGATCTTTGGCCTTTGGAACAACTTACAAATTAAAGTATGATATATTTGTAGAAGAGTTAATAGTTGCTAGCGTGTATTTTGTTTAATTATTTTACAACTATATTTCATTTGTACAAGCTGATGCAGCTTTTGCTTCACACATAGCTAAAAATTATCTTTCAGACAAGCTTTGGAATGAGAAAGAGCAGAATGCAAGTGTGGCTAATGAGTAGCACAAGTGTCCCTGAGCTGCGCACTGAAGAATGGTGAAGTAGTATGAAAGAAAAAAGGGAAAACGTGTCTGAGGTCTGTTTCGTAGCGAGTAAAGTGTTCAGAACTTGCTGGCGTACTTGATAGCTTTAGGGCAGCACAGGGATGGCGGCAGGGAGTTCACATCTTGTTGCTTTTGCTGTGACTAGGAACATGGAGATGGCGAGGCACTGTCATGTTTCCTAGGATCTCCTCATTCCTTAAGTGCAAAGATGGCCACATACCCACGTTTTAGAGGTCATAGTCCAGAAATTTTGGGTGACTAAAGGTAATTAGGCAACTGTGAGGATGTCTGGGCTCCTTTTCTTGGTGATTTTATTTTAAACCTGTGATATGAAATTCATGGGATTAAAGGCAAGTATTATCAATATAAAAAGAATATTTCTATAATATAACTTTTTTACTTTCTTATTAAATAACAAAATGTATCTCAGTGGCTAGTAATTTCCTATCTCAAACGCAGTGAGTGATAGATACTTCAAGGTAATCTGGAACTAGGGTAGCATGATATGAAAGAATCTTAAATCTCTTATAGAAAACAATGTTTGTTGCCCACATTCTAAACTATAGGATTTCAGCAAGTGATATCAGAAAACAGACTTGATGCTTTTCCAATCCAAGTTCAGCTTTTTTCTCACCCATCTATGGGTATGATTTCCTCGTGGAGTACAGGCAGCTCACTCCTGCGTGCTTAGGGAAGAAGACAGTCACCCATGAGAGAACACCAGTCTGTAAGCACACTTAGCAACGTCGAGCAAACATTGGTACCTGAGTTAGACATTTTTGAATCATGTCATAAAATACGGAAGCGAATGTGATTTGAAGAAAGAAGAATTTATTTTGCATACTGCTTCAGAGGTTTCCCTCAATGATGCTTGACTCACTTGCCATCGGGAATCCAGTTAATCAATAGATATGACAGACTGAGTGTCAAAAAATGCTGCTTAGATCTTGGTGGCTGGAAGGATGTGGGACTGAGGCCCCAATATACATTTTGAGGACATTGTCCTGACTAGCTTTCTCCTTAACACCCCCCTCCAATCTCTTATGGTTTCCATCTCCTCACAATAAACATCACTAAGAGTGAAACTTCCACGCATGAACATTTGCTGGGCATTTAAGGTCCCAATTATAACACTGCAGCTGTCAGTCCCCTTTAGGAGATTAACTGTAGCTCAGAAATTAATACTAAATCCTTTCTGAGTATGGATTTCAAGAGCTCATTTCCTGACACTCCAGACTTTGGGTCTAGGTTCTATATGTCGCTTTCTATGTTGTTATTCTGACAAAAGTCCCGAGAAAAGCAACTTTAAAATAGATTTATTTTGCCTCACAGTTTTAAGAGGAAATAAATGTACAGCTTAGCAATCTCTCATGTCAGGCAGGACATGGTGACAGAGAGCAAGGCCCTGAAGAGCTGGTCGTGTGGTATCTGCAGCAAGAAGGAGCGAGCGGTGAACGCTGAGGCTCAGCTTGGTCTCTTCTCCACTCAGTCTGGGACCCCTGAATGTGTGGTCATCACATCTCAGGGAAATCAGTATAGGTATCCTCACAGACCCACCCAAAGGTGTGCATCTATGGCAATCCCAAATTCATGAAGACTGAAAAAGAAGGTTAAATCTCACAGGTCTCAAACTCAATGTTTTATTTGACCCAGAATTCTAAGTTTTAGGAAACTGATATAAATTCCCTGTTCAATTTATACATCACCTTGCTATGCCATTTAATCGTTTCCTAGCAAAGTATTGTCCCTTCACTGTGAACTAAGAATCCTTAAGGTCACCATAGGCTTAGAGTTTACAAATGATTTGTTCTCAGCTCACATAGACGTCTAAACTTAAATCTTGTGTTTTGATTTTTGCAGTGCTGAAAATCAAATCCAGGGTCCTGAACATGATAGCAACCCGCTGAGTTTTTGCTTCAGCTCCCTATCTTTTGCATGAGACATAAGGCTAGGGAAGATACAAGTGTATCCCTTCTCGAAGAGATTATATTAGTAGAGTTCTAGATATTGTCAATTGCAGACGTGAATAGTCACAAAAGTATATATATATCATGTGTCTCTAAATATATTCAAGAATGTTTATTGTTCAATATATTTTAATTTAAGATATGTATTTCAGAGCAAGACCTGCTTTATTATTCTGAAAAGGCTTATTTTTCAAATGTGTACTTTCCTGATTATCTCTTCAGAAAATTAATCCAGTATTATAGATTTGATTACCAAAACTATTCTCAGAATTAAGTAAAAATAACATTTAGCAGGGTCTTCAAAGCATACCAAAAAATTAATCTTGGCTTTGAAGCTAGTGCAGGATTGCAGAGGAGTGACATTCACTAGTTTCAAAGGACCCTGGGGGTTAAGTCCTGGTGAATGGGATTCTTGCCTTTCGAAAATTGTCCTGAGAAGCCTGATTGTCTTCCTGTCCTTCTGCCTTGTGAGCATCCTTAGATGCTACCAGCTGTGAGAAACAGTGCTTCATCAGACACTGAATTAGCCAATTTCTTTCTCTAGAACTCAATTTGCAGATCTGGGGACAGTAAGCCCTACATCTGTCACTCAGTGTGTAGTGTTTGTTATAGACACCTAATAGACAAGGACAAGTTAGGATTCTTTCTGCTGTAGGAATTTATAGATGGTTGCTTAAAATGAAAACCCGAAGCATAAGTGTGAGGTTTTGGAACTCAAACATTATAGCGAATGCTTAAGAGGTATAAGAACAATCATTTTAATCGGAAAACAAACAAACAAACAAAAAACCAAACAAACAATCATTTTAAATGACAACTCCAAACTCATGGTTTATTTTAGAGAACAATTAGATTACTTAATTTCAAGCTTTAGAATGTATTAAAAAATACTTGGGAGCTTTGTTTGTTTATTCCTTAAATCACAAGTCCTTAGGTTTAGGGAAGAATAAGAAAATTACATTATCTATTTATCTACTGTCTGTCTGTCTGTCTATCTATCTATCTATCTATCTATCTATCTATCTACCTACCTACCTACCTACCTACCTACCTACCTACCTACCTACGAGAGAGTGGGTTTATTATACGCCAAGCACTGCTCTATTTGATAATATTTGTAATCACCGTCTCCAAGGAACTTTATCTGATACGCACTATAATTTACTAGTGGCAGGGAAAGGGGTTTGTCAGTGTAAAAATAACCTGAGAAATTGAAATGGTGGTTCAATGTAAGTGAGAAACCGAATCACAAACAGGTTTCAGTGTAACACAGCCAAGCCATGGTGCACACAAAGTCCAGGATCTCCATTTCTCGCCTCACAGTGAACTCTTAAGAATCAGCAGTTTAAGCCCTGACTACCAAAGGGGATCTGTTGAATCAGACTCACAGGCACCAAGGTCAGCCATCCTGTTTATGTCTGTGGAACTCTTAAAGGGCATTCATTCCTTTGTTTCATATTGTAATTTCTTAACACTGTCTTGACCCTGCTTATTTTTCTATATTGTTTTGGCCCTCTTTGGTGTCTGGGAGGCTGTGGGGAGGAACTCGTCTGTGTGGTAGGTGGATTGCAGAGATAGGAGCTGCTAAAGAGAGGCAAGGAAATCAAAGAAGCCTGTTTTAGTAATTGATTACTAGGATTGGCAGATCCTCAGGTCTGTGTTGGCATGGTGGGATGTGATCCCGGATGGGAAGGTTGTGCTTCGGTTCCTTACAGTTGTATGGAAGCTGGGTTGCAGGCACTGGGTCTGGGCTGGAAAGGTTAGTAACTGACTGAGGCTGGAGGTAGTTTTGGGGCACATAACTCACGCTTCATACAAGCTAGTTGGGGGCATCCCCAGATATTTAATGAATTGCAGTGACACACTAGGAAACAATTCTCTGGCGGAAAGGTGTTTTAGGTTTAGTTTTTTCCAGTGGGAGCTACTTTGCTTCTTGATTTAACAGAACAAGGACGTATAAAGCAAGATTCAAAATTACTGGAGAGCAACATGTTCGTTGACAGGAGAATGATTTCTGAGGAGATGGGACTCTGATAAGCTTAACCAAGCTACACTCAGGAACACTTCCTACCCTGATATGGCAGAGCAAAGAGGGTGGGGTTCATGTAAAAATACCTTGAGAAATTGGGAGGATGGTTTAAGACACTTAAAGCGAATGCTCCCTAGCTTCCTCAGGAAGTGGGAGACTCATGGAGAAGTATTGTTTATGACTTGATGCTTATGTGTGTGCACGTGTGCATGCATGCTTTTGAATTAATATAAATAAATAAAGCTTAGGAGAATTTTGAGCCTGTTCTAGTGTTTGAAATAGAGGATTTCTTGTTCAGTGTTGTCCCTGGAAAAGTCGGGGTAGGATAACTGGCTCCAGGAGGGGGCAGCAACGTTGTGAGCATTTGAGCCTGGCCCAGTCTTTCTCTGTGTACTTGGCTATTCAAAATCAAGCAGTAATTTATTTTTTATGGTTACCATTGCCTTAAGTGATAAAAATAAAGGGGGATCTCTAGAGCTATTTAATAATCTTACAATTTATTAAACTCTTAGTCTCACTGAAATGGCAGGGCTGGAGAATACAAAAGCACCAAGCATACCCTCACATGTAAGGGTTCTGTTGGAACCATTTTGGTACAATTTAAGCCTAATTTTGTTCCAACTCTGCGTGTGATTTGTGTAATAAGACATTGAGAAAAGTCTCAGCAGCTTAAATAGCTTATAAAATACAAACTGTGGGAATATAGGTCTAATTGAGCTTATTGAAAGAATTTTTTAACATATAAACATTAATTTTTATTGAGCATGGACCAAATTGAAAAAAGTCTAAACTTGCATGTTAAAATAATCTAACATTGTCACTGCAGATCCAAAATTTCTGGAAATGTAAATAAATTAAGATGTAGGCCATGCTCTACCATCTGTAATGAATTAGCGTTCCCTTTTACCAGCTGCTGCTGGGGCCTGGAGCTGTCTCTGGATCAGGGCACACCGGTGGGCTGCTGCCGGGGTCTGGAGCTGCCTTGGGATCAGGGAACACTAGTGGGCTGCTGCTAAATTTAAGATCCTGGGTTTTAAAACTGGCAGCGCCAAATCGGCGATTAGAAATGTCTCTGCTGTTATGAGTAGCAGCTCTTTCCACGTGGGACAGGAAATATGTGTCTATTTTCTGTACAGATGTTGTCAGACGGATGAGGAGGCCAAGCTGCTTCTGGCTACCAACATGGCAGAAGTCTCAGGCGTTCACTGCTGCTGAGAGGAGAGTTGCCCTGGAAGGGAACAGCAAACAGAACAAAACTATAGTAGTCACCTCTTAGATTAAAAAAAAAAAAGTTTATGTGTGTGTATGTGTCCCCAGAGGCCACCAGAGGCTCTTGGATCCCTTGAAACTGCAGTCATAGTTGTGAGCCACCTCATATGTTCTGGGAATGGAACCCCAATCCTCTGCAGGAGTAGTTAAAACTTAACTGCTCAGGTGGCTCTCCAACAGTCCTTTTTTCTTTATTTTTTTTTTAAATATACACATTTATTTAGTGTGTGTGGTGTTGTGGATAGGTGTATGTGTGCCGTGTGTGTTTGTGAGGGGTATGTGTGTTTGTGTGGGGTGTGCATAGGCATGTGGTGGATGGAAGAGGTTATGGGGTGTGTGTGGTGTTTGTGTGGGGTTGTGGAGATTTGGGGAAAATGTAGGCAGGTGTGTAGGCAGGTTGGGAAGGGTGTTGAGTTGTGGGGGTTTGTGGGGAAGGTGTGTACATGTGTGTGTGTGTACACTGGCACAGGCATGCTAATATGGAGGTCAGAGGACCACTTGTCTCTCTGTGGCCCTAGGAATGGAACTCCGCTTTTAAGGTCTGTCAGCATCCTCCCTTATCCACTGAGTAAGCTCAAAAGCCAGCTAGAAATCATCTCTTAAGTAACAGACATGTGACAGGAAAAATGGGAACATTTGGATATTGGTGAGAAATCTCATGCTTCAATTAAGCTTATTAATGTTTCATTCTCTATATTTTTATTTTTTGGTAAGAATGGCTAAGATCAAAAACACCGATGACAAATTACGCTGGAGAGGTCGTGGGGTAAAGGGAATACTCCTGCATTGCTGGTGGGAGTGCAAGCTGGTACAGCCCCTTTAGATATCAGTATGGCGATTTTTCAGAAAATTAGGAAACAACCTTCCTCAAGATCCAGCAATACAACTTTTGGGTTTATATCTACAGTATGCCCAATTGTGCCACAAAGATATATGCTTAACTTGTTCATAGCAGCTTTGTATGTTATAGCCAGAACCTGGAAACAACCTAAATTAATAAGGAAAATGTTGTACATGTACCTAATGGAGTACTACACAGCAGAAAAAAATGACATCTTGGAATTTGCAGGCAAATGGATGGAGCTAGAAAACATCATATTGAGTGAGGTAACTTAAACCCAGAAAGACAATTATCATATATACTCACTTATAAGTGGATTTTAAACATGAAGCAAAGAAAACCAGCCTACAAATCACAATCCCAGAGAACCTAGACAACAATGAGGACCCTAAGAGAGACAATACATGGATCTAATCTACATCGGTAGAAAAAGACAAGATCTCCTGAGTAAATTGGGAGCATGGGGACCATGAGAGAGGGTTTGAAGGGGAGGGGAGAGGCAGGGAGGGGAGCAGAGAAAAATGTAGAGCTCAATCAAAATAAAAACATAGAAAGACAGTTGAATGTGAACCTGGGAGCAGCCAGTAGGCAGCATTCCTCCTGGTTTTCCCTTCAGTTCTAGCTTGAACTCCTGCCTTGACTTCACTAATAATGGATTATGACCTGCAAGTGAAAGCCAAAGCCAAATCAACCCCTTCTTCCCCAAGTTCCTTTTGAAAAGTCATTGTTCCATCACAGCGACAGAGAGCAAACGAGTACAGTATGTTAGCCCTATCAGCTTGAGGAGTTCAGTGCTCTCAGGTCAGTGAACACATTTACCCAACATACCTTCTGTGCAAGGTACTGGAAGACAAAGTGATGAAGTATAAGTCAGCCCGCTACAGCTTTGTTGCCGAACGAGGGTGTGACTGCTGTGAATTCCTGAGAATCAGGTGTTTACCTTGTGGCCCAAACAGCCACACGATAGGAAAACCAGTGTGGCTACAAGAGCTTCACTGCACTCAGTGTCGTTAAATGGAGAACAAAAACAGTTTCGTAATCAACCTGTAAATGAGAGGTATAAGGACACCCCAGTGTTTGAATAGGATAGTTATTCTGGCCCAGACCAAACTTTGAGTGTCCTGTGTGTAGCTCTACAACCCAAACCCTAAGACTTGGGGGAATTTTTAGCCTGCTGCCTTGAGGGTGTGCCTGAGCCTTTTCAGAATCCTTTGTTATCTTTACTCCCTTGTTCCCACTGTCACACAATTTTCAGGTGTTCTCAGGGTCAATTGACCGAACTGGATTTCTCTAGGCAGTAGCAGCCCAGCCTGAACTGGCTGCCCTAGGGCTGAAACCTGTGCAGTAGACTGTGTCTTACTCAGGCTGCCCTGATCCTGCTTCTTCAGCTGTAGCTCAGTATGAACACAGAGCACCTGCTGATGACTTAGTTCTGTGTCCATTTCTTACTGTTCCTTGTCCATACTTGAGTCATGACTTGGTCCTTGTTTTAAGCCTGTGCATTGAGATCACTCTCAATTGAGTGTTTTTTCTTCTATAATCTGAACCTATCACTTGTCTTGTTTTGACTTGTTTCTTATATAGTTCACTGCACCTGTAGGAAGTTACCCACTTAGTCTCCTTCTCCAGCCTTGGCCTTAACCGTCCCACTTTCTGTTGTTCCTGTCAGGGTCATCCATGTAGACTTTTCCTACCAAGACTGGAGTCTTTGCTGGCTCTGTGTCCTTCATTCACACTTAGTTCAAATTGCTGTAACTGTTGTGGGACAGACCCTGCTTTCTCTTCCAAAGAGAAATAGTCCTCCCCCACACCCTGTGATGAGTTTACCTTTTCTGTGTTGCATTGTAGTTATTGGTGCTATATTTTATCACCTCAAGTAGACTGTAAGATGTTTTTATGTGTATCCCATGTAGGGAATTTTGTTAGTGGAATGGAGTTAGAACCCAGACTTAGATAATAAAGCAACAGGACCAAATGCCTTGATTATATGTTTATCTAATGAGTTTCTCCCTGGTTCCCTGAAGGCTTTCTTCTGTGACAGTCTTTCAGTGCTCACCTGCACAGAATCCATCCTATTCTTGTGCCTCTGAACAGCACTATTGTTCACAGCTCTTTCAAGCACTAAATCCATCCGTCTTTTTAGCTCACCATCATGGCGTGCATATGAAGATGGATCTATTCTGCGTCATAGGAATGAATGATGAACATGAATTGGCTTAGAACTGAATCAGGTGGTTCATTCCTGTGACTCAGAACCCCTGTACATCCTCAAAGCCATGGTCTTAAAAGGGGGAAAGATGCTCTCAATTGAGCGTCATATAAGGAAGAGTTGATCTTCCATGATCATAAGTAGAGCTCACCTCCTTCACTACTCCTTCATGGTTTAAGAGAAGTCATAGTAAATAATTTACCCCGCTTGCTAGTGCATCAGCCACTTTAACAACTTCCATGCTATTTAACTTTAAAAGCGACTGTTGGCAGTAGTCCTTGTTCACTCTTTGACCAGTGAAGAACTAGAGATTGAAAGAATCACCCACAAGACAAGATGTTTATCCAGCATTAGGCTTACCTGTCCCTATCACTTACTGGTATATTAAAATTAGCCCTTCTTTGTCTCTGACACTTGATAGCAGCAAACTCTTCCTCTCCCTCTGGGCTTCCCAGACCTCTCACCACCTCCCTCTTCTAAAATCCACTTCCTGGCCCCCAGGTTTTGGCTCCTCTTCTAGTCAGCATCTGACATACATATCCTGGAATACTTCTGAACCCCAGAATTTGACCCATTTAAATATGATCATGGCCAAGTTTTCTTTATTGACAGAATCCCATCTTATTATCAGTGAAGGGTTTCTCCTGAGTGACAGGTTCTCACCCTATGGTGCAGAGTTTTGATAGCTGTCAGCTAACATTCTTTTTACAAGCTTTCTTCGTCTTCTCTCTCTTGAGGGCTGTACCCCACCCCCTATTTCTGTGCTTCACTGTGTGTTGTGTGGAAATGGCCTGACTTATTTTCATCTTGTTAGGGAACCATGTTTTGTTTACCATATTAGAGGTTTTCAGTGCCTTAAAGTTTGAGGCTTTAACCACTAAATGATCAACAAATATTTTCTGTAAATAACCTGTGTTTTCTACACCATAGACATAGAAGCGTAGAAGAGCAGAGTTCATTTTCTTGACATTTCTGTAAAAAATTCTCTTAGGAATCAACACGAGCAGTTTCCAAGGGCTCCAGAACATTCATACTGTGAATATAAGTTAATAGTATGTAGTTCTCCATACTTTATGCTAAGGATTTATTTATTTATTTTTACTTAATACAGGGTTTGCTCAGGCAAACCCCAAGCTCTCAGTCGTCCTCTTGCCATAGTCTTTCTAGTTTTCGGATTATATGTGAGCATGTAACCCAAATTCCTTAATATGTCACCATACATATTTTATAATAAGAATACAATGTATTTTATGTCTTTTTAATTATTTGTATATTTCTCTATGAATTATGCCTCATATGTAATTAGTCTCTTGATTTTATGAATAGTTTAAGTTCAAAAACACATTTGGAAGTGGATTACCCAAAATTCAAATAATTGATTTCTGTGTTATAAAGGGAAGAGGCTTTATGGAATAGTTCCAGTAAGGGGAGGGGTAATGTTTCTTATTGTTGTTTTTATGTGCATTTGCATATTCATTAGATTATTGTGGAATATTGGATTAAGATGTGTTACATTTGTTTATGCTGTGGAATATTTGTTTAATGATGCAAAGATGTGTTGCATTCTTTTATGTTGCATTTGTTTAACTCTGTGAAGCTGTGTTACTTTGCCTATCTAAAAAGCTGAAAGGCCAGTAGCAAGGCAGGAGAAAGGATTGGTCGGCTGGGAGGCTGAGAGAATAAATAGTAAGAGAAATCTGGAAAGAGATTTCTGGAAATGAGAGAAAGAGGAAGCCATTGGGAGCCAGCCACCCAGCTACACAGCATGCCACAGAGTAAGAAGTAAGGAAAGGTATATAGGTTAAAGATTAAAGCCTAGAGGGAAAGGTTCGTGGGATAGTTTAAGAAAAACTGGCTAGAAACAAGCCAAGCTAAGGTTGGGCATTTATAAGTAATAATAAGACTCCATGTGATTTATTTGGGAGCTGAGTGGCGGGCCCCCAAAGATCTAAGAGTAAAGAGCAAAAACAGCCAATTACATTAGAAGAGAAATGACAGGAAACTTCGTGGTTGGGTTTCTGGGACTTCTTAGCAAGGGGTTGAGGATGAGACCAGTAACGAAGGAGGTGCCTTCTTTTCCCACAACTCTCCTTGCACTTAACTCCTTGTCACCGGAGCTTATTCCAAGATGACACTGTATTTTATACTTAGAGAGGGACAAGCTTTTGCATAGCTAATGTGTTGTCCTTTTGACATGCCTATTTATAAGCATACAAGGGATTCTTTGTGGGCGGCTGACATTTTCTACCTCTTGGTTCTTGAACATCCCCAGTCACCATGTGTTACAAAGAGATTTCGAGGCTATTCCCAGGTTCCTGTGCCAGGGCCTTGGAGGGAAGCTTGAGACTTCTCATTTCTTTCAAGTTCTAAGATGATAGTGACAGATAAGTCTAGTGTGACATTTCATGACACAGGGTGATTTATGGTGTCCAGAACATATATTTCTTACATTTGCTATATCAATGCATAGACTTTCGATTTGTATCTCGAATTCTGTTCATTTGTCATTGAACTTAGTTTCAGCTCAGCAGTGAATGGGCTCTTGTTTTATTTTCTAACTTTATCATTTATAAATGGGAAAGCTGTTGATTTTGCTATATTTATCTAGAACTTGATTGCACTTTCTTATTAATTATTAACCTTGTGGCTTTTTAGTTTCTTTTTTGGGGGCTTACTGGTAAACAACTATATTATTTCACCTTTTCTCTTTGTGCTCCATTCACCCCTGAAATTCCTGGCTATAAAATGCCTTTAATATCTACCAGCACCTGCCCATCTTCCTTCCTTTCTTTTCTTTCTCTCTCCCTCCCTTCTTCCCTTCCTTTATTCCCTCCTGTCTGTCTGCCTGCCTTTTTTTGGTTATAGCTTTACATTCACTTTTATAAGATTTCAAATCTTTTTCTTCTACACCCAAGGGAGTTCAAAATATGTTGTTTTTAATGCTGTAGCTTCTAAATAGTCCAGGTCCAGAGCTGTTGGCTTGCCTGTAAAAATGGCATCCTTCTTCCTTGGAGCCCAGATTCTTCTCTCAGTGCAAGTTCTGGAAGGCAAGGATTGCTTCTCTGTTCTGGCTTTTGTATTTTCTAGATGGCATATGAATGGAATCATTCAGAATGGTGCCTGCTTAGGTTCAGAATGTACTGTCCCCAAATGTGGTCCCTGAGTATACATGCCTCTGTTTTAGATTGAAGGAATTTGAGAAATGACTATTGTGACCTTCATACAGGGGTGTCACCTTAGAAATGCCCTCCACATATTCCCTGGCAAGGTATGTCCTTATCTGCAGTGACTGAGGGCCACCTAACAATCTGCATGGACAGGACAGGCCTGCCTAGCTTTCCTCAGTTACTGTTGTCTAAGCTTCAGCCCCTTGTCACCCTTTCTCACAGCCTCCCACTAACCTAGCCTTCCACTAACTAACACATGCAGGTTGAAACACTTCTGTATTGCTTTATTTCCTAATGGAGATCTTTGACTTTATAAGGAAATTCTCCTGTGTTGTACTAAATACATTTGTTTATATATTTTTTTTTGTTCCTTATTTTGTTAGTCTCATTTACAGGGCCCAACCTGAAAATCCAAGAAGAAAGCAGAAATAGATGTTTTTCCCCTTTACCTTGAACCCTTTCCTTCTGGCTTCTTTCATTTAGCAAAATGTAGTTGAGATTCACTCAGATTTCCACTCATTTATTTCTTTTCATGTTTGAGTGGTATTCTATTTGAGGTATGTACCATGATTTATTAATTGTTTGAAGGGCTTAGGGTTTTTTGCCATTTTTTTGATATTTATGAGTAAAATCATTATGAAAACCGTCAGGTTTGTAGAAATACACATGTCTGGAGTTTCATTTTTATGTTGCCTTTCTTTATCATTGTATGTTTTCTTCTCGTTTTAAAAAAATTTATTTATTTTACATTCTGACTGAAGTTTCCCCTCCCTTGTCTCCTCCCAGTCCCTCTCCATAACCTTCCTCCTGTCCCCTGGATGCCACAATCCACTTCTCCATTTTTATTCAGAAAAGAGCAGGCCTCCCATGGATATCAACCAAACATGGCACAGCAAGTTGCGGTCAGACTAAGCCCCTCCGCTTGTATTAAGGCTGGGCAAGGCTAGCCGGTATGAGGAATAGGTACCCGAAAGCCACCAAAAGAGTCAGAGGCAGCCCCTGTTCCCACTGTTAGCAGTCCTGTAAGAGAACCAAGCTCCACAACTGTAACAAAAATGCTGTCTGCCTAGGTCCTTCCCATCCAGGCTCCCTGGTTGTTGGTTCACTGTCTGTGAGTTCCTATGAGCCCCGATTACTTGATTCTGTGGGTTTTCTTGTGACATTCTTGACGCCCTGGCTCCTGCAATCCTTCCTCCCTCTTTTCTACAGGATTCCTTGAGCTTGCCTTAACTGTGGGTCTGCATTGTTTCCTTCAGTTGCTGGATGAAAACTCTCTGATGACAACTGGAATCAATTTATGAGTTTAGCAGAATATTCTTATATTAGAAAATTTACCTCTTTTCTCTAGTTGGGTTTGGTTCTACCCTAAGTCTCTAGTTCATCCAGCCTGGGGGTCCTGACCCTCTAGACTGTGTCAAGGTGGTCTCACTCTGGTGACATAGTCTGACCAGTCATTGGTTGGCCACTCCCACAATCTCTATGCTACCCTTACCCCAGCACATCTCATACTCACTATAGACTGTATGTAGGTTGAAAATTATGTGACTGGGTTGGTGTCCCAGTCCTTCCAATAGTAGTCTTTCCTGGTCACAGGAGATGGCCATTTCAGGCGATGTATCCCTTATTACTAGGAATCTTAACAGGCAGGGGTTATCCTTGTAGATTCCTGGGAGTTTCCCTTGCACCAAGTTTTTTCCTGACCCTGAAATGCCCAGCTTCCCAGTAATCTCTTTCAGTATTCCCCCATTCCACTCCTGCCCCTGACCTGATCCTTCATGTTTCGTCCCCACCCATCCCCAGTCCACCCACGAAATCTCTTCTATTTTCCCTTTCCGGGGAGACTCAAGTGTCCCCCCCCCCCCCCCCGTCCACCTTCAGCCCTCCTTGTTACCTAGCCTCACTGGGTGTGTGGATTATAGCATGGTTATCCTTTACTTTACAGCTGATATCCACTTATGAGTGAGTATATACTATGTTTGTCTTTCTGGGTCTGGGATACTCACACAAGATGAATTTTTTCTGGTTCTATCCATTTGTCTTCAAGTTTCCTGATGTGATTGTTTTTTTACAGCTGAGTAATAGTCCATTATATACATATACCACATTTTCTTTATCCATTCTTCACTTGAGGGATATCTAGGTTGTTTCCAGGTTCTGGTAATTGCAAATAGTGCTGTTATGAACATAGCTGAGAAAGTGTTCTTGTGGTAAGACTGAGCATTCTTTCAGTATATGCCCAAGAGTGGTACCACTGGGTCTTGAGGTAGATTGATTCTTAGTTTCATACTTTGTTTTCCTGTCATTTAATTCCTAGTGCCAGTGAGCTTTCATTTTCCTCGTCACTTAATAATTTTGTATTTGTAGGGTACAGTGTGGTGTTTTGGTGCATATATGGAGTATTTAATGATTAAATCTCAGTATTCTTGTCTTTTTGTGTTTTTAAGGATATGATTTTTAAAATGAACAGCATTTAAACACCCGAAAAAGAATACCTTTTTATAAAAATAATCGCATTTATTATTGATAGGAATTAGTCTCTAGGCTTTTGAGTTCTTTTTTCTTTTGTGCCGAAGCTTTTATATGCTACATGATCATTTTCCTTCTTTGTATGCACAGTAAATTCTGAAATTCCTGGGAAGTAACCTTAAGATTTTACCTTCTGTCTGTGGATAAGGATGTGTGTCTGCCTGTAGCTAAGCATGCTCATCTTGACTGTGTTGTGACAGGTGGGAAGACAACCCTCGTAGAAGTGAAATGAGTCTCAAACCTGGGGCTCCAGAACACGTTTCCACCCAGCCACTCACTGGAAGCTTTCTGTCTTTAATACATACTAGGTAGGCCCCTGTGGAAGGTGTGTAGGTGGAGCCAGCTCACAATCATACTACCTATACTAAATTTCACAAATAACTATAGCTGTCTCTCATATCCCAAGAAATTGAAAATGGGGACTTAGAACATATTCATTTACAAGGTTTATTACATTAATATTCATAAATATCCTTTAATCGATATGGGGTAACTGGAATTTTCACTCTCTTGTGTTGTTTATATAGATACAATGTGGCTTCTGGGTTGAATGGTTTGATCATATTGAATGTTGGAATGAGTTTTCTACAGGATTAGGAATGAGATGAAATCAAGGTAGAAATCTCAGTCCACAGGCGCCTGCCTGCCTGCCTGCCTGCCTGCCTTCCTTCCTTTTTTCCTTCCTTCCTACCACTTTCAGCCCCAGTCCACAGGCCTTCCTTCCTTCCTGCCTCTCCTCACTAGTCTTCCTGCCCTGTCTCTTGTTCTAATTTTAGTTTGTTTTAACTGGGTTGATTCTGAACTTGGAATTCTACCTTCCAAGTCTTCTCATTGCTTCCATATTTCTTGATGTCTTATCATTAAGGCATCAATGATCTTAAACCAAACAGGCCCAGAAACTTTTGGATTGAGCTGCAAGAAGGTCACTCATTAGTAGCAGGTGTGTGTACATGCTACCACCTAACTGGAAATAAGAGACCTACCCATATTGTGTGATGAGCCAGCTTTCTTCTCTCTTCATGCCAACTCTTTTGTGGCTTGCTATGTCTATTTCTTATGTGCATATGTGGCTTTTCTGCTTTGCTTATGTTTTTCTGTGTTAAATTTAGTTCAGAGGTTGTTTTCCATTTCAGAATTGCTATAGCATCCTCAGAGATGCTGTTTCCTTTGTCTCCCTCCTCTTCTGCACTGGGGTGACCTGAGGCTGGTTTTTGTGCATCCCTTATAGAAATATGTCCAAACTCTCAAGAGACCTTACCAAACAAACAACAACAACAAAAAAACAAACAAACCTGGAATTTCATTACAGTAAATCCGAAGACATAGGGATGTGCTAAATTATACTTCAGAGCTGTGGTCAGCCAAATCCTCTCTAGCGAGCTTGATCCTTGAACTTTTTCTTCCACCAAAAAAAAAAAAAAATATGGAGGTGAGTGGGGAAGAGGGTCTTAGAGATACCAGAGACTTAACAGGATGCACTAGGTTGTAGAATCATAACGTGCAGACAGCTACAAAGCAGTATACTGATGTTTTAAAAATCTATTTTAAAACTTCATTGATATGACAAAAGAATATTCACACCCGAAAGGCATAGCTGACATTGCCTCAGTCTCTGGGGACGTGTATAGATATATGGCCAAAGCTGGTGTTTGTTGAAGCTGACTGGTAAACACAGGCCGATTCCTTGAACTGTGCCGTCTACGTTTCATTGTACTATGCTGTATGCTTGGGATTGTTAGTATGAAAAAATTCTAATAGAGAAGGCATGTGACTCAGTGGCAGAGCACTTGCCAGCCATGTGAGCAATTCTAGCTTCAATTCCAGTGAGGTAGAGGCCTTAAACTGCATGTTCATCATCCTAGGCTGTGCACAGACCTCCAGGATTGACAAAGAGTACCCGCCTTTAAACTCTCTTTTTCCTAAAGACTTCCTGTGGGTGATGTTTCTAAGTGTTTGCTTTTCGAGAGGGCCTCATTGTATAGCCCAGATCACTATATATGATCTAATATTTTCTGTGTAGTCTAAGCTAGCCTTGAACTCTCCATCTTCCTGCCTTAACTTTCTCAATGCAAAGACTCCAGGTGTAAGCACCCACAAGCCCCTTTGAGTTTTTTGTTGTTGTTTTTGTTTTGTTTTTTTAACTTCATGCTGTTTGCCCATTGCCCCTTGGCCTGGTAAAGTTTGGCTGCAGTGCTCTCCGTCAGGGCTTCCTGGAGGAGCGATTGCTTTAAGCACCTGTGAATGGAGTTCCGTAAGGTTGGTTAAATTGAGTGAATTAAACTGAAACAAAGTCAAGTGGATGAGAGAGTCCTGGTCTTCCCCTGGCCATCTGCTCCTGTGACAGGCTGACAAAGGTCACGTTTATGGAGGACCTGGGCTGGGTTGGAGCAGGTGCAGAGTCGTGGGCTCCTTTTGTGCTGCACCTGTCTCGCCGCAGGTGAGTAGAAACAGCTGCTGAAGGCAGAGTGGCATTGCCCTGTAGGTGGGTCTGGAATGAGCCCAAATTTGCAGCTCTCTGTGCTGCGTCAGTTCTGATCGTTCATATTTCTGACTTGGCATCACAAAAGAGTGCATTAGGGCACCTTAATAAGATCGAATTCTTTGGGATTGTGACCAAAGTCAATCAGATAATTGTGATTCATTGAAGCCACAGCACCAACTGCCTTCATAGTCAGCAGCTGCTGTGAAATCTTCTCTGGGTTTCTGCTTGTCTCAGACCAAGAACATGATAGAGCTCAGTTTGTTCCCACTCTGTAACTAAATGTTTGCTGGTATATTCTGTTTGGATCTGACACCCACTAAAAGTTCTTCAATGGACTGTGATAAAGTGTTTGGGATGAATGTCTATGGGATGTAGGTGTAAAATTGTAGTGTGTTTGCTTTGCCTTGTTGCAGTTTTTGTTGTTGTTCTAGATATAATCTCACTTAGCTGTACTGTTCATAGGCATCCTGTCTGTATAGATTATCTGGTTGTTGAATACCTGCATTCCATCGTCAGTTCAAACTTTTTCTCCTGTGTATGATATTGTCTGACTTGGAACAAGACATTTCTCATCTGCATCATTTCTGTCTATTCTGCAAAATGAGGATGCTAAACAGAACTAGCTTCAGAGTTAGTGGAAGTTGGCAAACTGAGAAATCCGCACAGGGTGCTGATCACTGGGTCAGGCAGGGACTAAGCACTCAACACCCTACTGTCGTTTTTACACCTGATGATATAGTACTGAAGGAACGGAAGACCGGATACATAAGCGTGAGTATTCCTTCTCAAAGCAGCACTTAGCTCCTCCTCAGCTTTTGTCCATTCTAGTGGGATGGTCCTTGTTGAAGTGTCTAAGTGCCGTGACTGAACACAGAGAAGGAACAGGCTTTAAACTTCAGACCTATCACAGTGTGCTAAGTGCAATTTAGTGTACGCGAGAGTGAAATGGTTAGAGATGTTGTCAGTTCATGGGCTCTTTATCTGCAGAATACCATCCAAAAGGTTATTTAGCCAGCAGGGGAATGCAGTTGCTTATTTAGTAGTATATCACTTGCCTCAATTATTTGATCCTTTTAAAAATTATTTTCAATTAGTTTTCTAATTTGGGGTTGATAATCATGAGTAGGTAGGTGGTCATACACTTAACAACGTTATATCTTCTCGGTGGAGGTCTGGATGCATTTACAGCAGTTGGTTTTCTCCTTCTACCTTGTGGCTCTGAGGGCTGGAACTCAGGTTGTCTGGTGGCAAGAGACTTTCCACCCTGAGCCATCACACCAGCCCTCTCCTTCCCCCCAAACATTTACGATTTAATTCTTCATGTGATGCAGGAGAAAGAACATGTTTACACATTACATTTTTTTAAACTTACTAAATTATATTATGCTCTTTAAGGAAGCTGGAGTGACACTCTTGGTGAAGCCTGCTTCTTTAAGTAAGAGATTTGCAGTAAGGAGACGTTTGAGGAAAGTTTTTCTCTTTTAGATTCTGTGGGCATTACAACTGCCCCACATTCCTAGGGGTCAACATTATCTTCATTTTTATACTGAAGCATACATTTGCCACTTTAGTTTGGGAAAATAGAAAATCATGGCCAGATTTTTTAGAGAATTAGGAAATTTTAATTTTATCACATTTTTTGGGATTTTTTTTTCAAAAAGTAAATTCCAGATAAAGTCCAAGTTCCTTACTCAGTAGTCCATTTATCCTGCTTGTCTTCTGGAACTGACTGCTCTTATGAACTTGATATGCATACCACCTGCCTTCTCAACCAGGAGTGTTTATGTACTATATGTTTATAATATATTTTTCACTTTGCTCTTTTTTTTAGATTTTTTTTAAACTGTGTGTGTGTGTGTGTGTGTGTGTGAGTGAGAGAGAGAGAGAGAGAGAGAGAGAGAGAGAGAGAGAGAGAACATGACTCTGTCATTGTGTTGTGTGACAGGCTCCTGGGGAAATGTGATATGCACCTCCTTCTTATCCCAGAAAGAGCTAGAACAGAACAAAAATGGATGCCACCAGCGTCCAGCTTGGTGAATGAATGCGTTTTATCAGGGTTATTTATAGGAGCAGAAATGACTTCAAGACAGTTGTATTGCTAAACCCATGCTAGCATGTTTATCAGCTCACAAAAACTAAAAATCTAGAGGATACTGTGCAACCTGCAGACAGTTCAGTGCACTGTGGACTATTCTTTACAGGTGCCTCCCTGGTGTGGACCTCTTCCAGGCAGCTGAGCTAGTCTTCAGTCTTTTGTTTGTCTCTGTCTCTGTCTCTGTCTCTGTCTCTGTCTCTGTCTCTCTCTCTCTCTCTGTGTGTGTGTGTGTGTGTGTGTGTGTGTGTGTGTGTGTGTTTTGGCAGCTCGGCTGGTCTCTGCTAACTTCAGTGTTTCAGTCTTCGTTGCAGCTTGGCTGATTAGAGTCAGCTCACCAGTCTTTATTGCGTATGTATATTGTTGGGAAAGAAGAGATCTGCTGTATCTGGTCAGTTTCAGGAACTTCCTGAAGCTATTTTTGAGACGTTTAACCACTATCTTAGTGGCTCTCCTACAGGATTTAGTGTTAGTGCCTCCCACCCCAAACCTCCTGTCCACCCCCTTGTACACAAACATAGTCTCTTAAAACACCGCATTGTTTCACTTTCCTTTTACATTGTGTGTCTTTGTTTTGGTTTGGTTTGGCTTGGTTTGGTTTGGTTTGGTTTTCGAGACAGAGTTTTTATGTGTAATTCTGGTTGTCCTGGAACTAATTCTGTCGTCCAGGCTGGCCTCATTCTCAGCGAAATCAGCTTGCCTCTGCCTCCTGCTTGCTGGGATTTCATCCTATGCATTGCTGGTTTACATCCTATGTATTAAGAACTTTTCCTACAAAGATGGCAGGTTTTAACCTCAGAGGAAACTGCTATACAACTCACAGGTGTGCATGTGCTTATGGAAGCCAAAAGAGCACACCTGACCCTTGCAGCTACACTTACAAGTGCTGTAAGCTGCTTGATGTGTGTGCATCTAAACCCAAGTTCCTGCGAGAGCACTCATCACTCTTAATCAGGTTCCACCTCTCCAACCCGAGTTTTTCTCCTTTCATTAAGATTTCCTGGAGCTGTCTATTATTCTATTTTTTGCTTTACCCATTTCATTTGCTGTGCTCAGGTATGTTAATCTACCATGTACTCGTGGCATAGTGGGTGGGCACTTGGCTCATTTCTCCCTCTCTGTGGTTGCTTCTGGTTTGTTGTTCACAGCTTGATCACCAGCACCACTAAGGCCAGCGCACACAAATTAGGCCAGGTGTGGTGGTGCCCACCTGCAGTGCTAGCACTCAGAGGACAGAGACAGAGCAGTTGTCATCAATTCAGGATCCCCCTGCATTACATGGTAAGTTCCAGGCCAGCATGGACTCTATAGCAAGACCCTATGTCAAAGAAAAGGGGAGGCAGGAGGAAGGATGGGAGAAGGAGGTAAAGAATGGAGGCAGTGGGGAAAGAGAACATTTGGTCACTGACAGGGGGAACTGGCAGAGGTTGATGGGTTGATGATAGCCCTTTTCTTCTAAAATTGCCGTGTGAAACTTGGAAATGGTGTGAGAGAGAACACCTAAGAAAGTTTTGGTAAAGACATTTATAAGTGCAACATTTGTATGTGACCATTTAATGTAAAACACATTCTTTATAATTACTTAATAATTTCACTGACAAATAACATTTTAGATCAGTAGTGATGAATTGAGTTTTGTCAGTGATTTTGAACTCACCAGATTCCTTTTCAGGTTTTATGCAATTGCTTGGGTTCCTGTGCCCTTTGTTGAAAAGTGGAGCTGCTATTACTGAGCTGAGAAGTAGGGCGGGAAGTCTCCCCAGGGTGAATGCTCTCTCACATAGGGTTTCCAAAGGAAACCTTTCCTGCCTAGAGCTCTGACCTTGGAACTCCAGGAACGTTCAGCCACCGGTTCATAGAGTGGTCTCAAATGATATTTACTAGGACCTGTATCTTAGTCCATTGGCCCAATTGTAAGGCCTTAATTGTAAGGCCCAATTACAAAGGGTAATTTGTGAACAGCATAAATTTATTGTATTCAGTTCTGGAAGTTTAGTATACCGACACTGTGTCTCTTACTTCCTACGTGGTACTTTCTAGTCTGTCCACTTATGGCATATGTGGTGAAGATCGCCCTTCACTCAGTCTGTTTAGAAGGGTACTGATTCCCATGGTCATATGACATCAACCTCTTCAAAGTCTCCATGCCTTAATTCAGATAAGACTGTGACCTGTGTTCTTTAATTAAAGACCATTCCACTGTCTAGGCTTGTTTAGAAATCAGGTAAATCAAGTGAGACACCACGAGGAAGTTATTTTTCCCAATGAGGAATGTTTGATGGGATGGGAAGGTGCAGGCTTAGAGTAAGAATTGATGAATGTGCCAAGCTTCTGAAAGGGAGGCCACCCAGCCCCTGACTGTAGGATCCCTTACCCTGAGGACCTAGTGGATACCCAAGTACGTATGTAGCGATTTCTTTCTCATCTGCTCTGCTTTTATTCTCACAGGCTTCTGTGAAGTTGTTATTATCTCTGTTTTACTCAAGAAGGAAATAAGATAAAGAGGGAGTGGCACACTTGGTGACGAACATATGGTTTGGTGTTCTGGTCAGATGTGCAGTGCATGTGATTCTGCCTGGACATCCTGCTCTTCCTGGAGAGAACTAAAGGGCTCTAGACTGTCTCAGTGTGTTAAGCCCAGAGTCTTCCGTGGAGTCTATCATTCAGAAAATGTTTGCTGTTAATAGCCATCACTACACCCCTTAAATTCACACCTGAGTCGTATAGAGTGTCCACCCTAATCCTCTGCAAAAGTCGTGGACGGCATATCCCTGGATTCATACTAAAGCCAGCTGCCAAATGACGTGATAGGATGAAAACCAAATTTGATGGCTCCTCCAACCGACTAGCTGCCGCAGTAAAATCCTTCTCTGCTGAAATTGTGGTTCCCGAGGAAGCTGTGAGCAATGAGAGGCCCCTCTTCTGATCAGCACCACTAGTGTGGCCTACTGTTCTCAGTTCAGATGTTACATGCTCCAGTGCAGTATGCAGATGAAAGCAGCGGCGCCTTCCCAGGCTGTTGCTGTGGCACATCCTGTCTGGGCCACTCAAGTGAGAAGGCTTAATGATGAGGCAGAACATCATTAGTGTGCTTATTCAAGGGGTTTCCCCCAGCATCTGCTCCCCTGTCAGAACTGTCGCTCTTAAACAACACCTGTAGGGCAGAGTCCTCTCAAACTTTCTTGTCACAGAATCGTCCTTCTTTTTGCTGATAGATTTGTTGATAATGCATGAAAACCTAAAGTCTTTCTAAACCATACTGTGATATTTCTGCCTAAGTGATGCCCTGTAAATGAAAAATAATGGACAGCATTCCATAACGAAACTGGAGGTGAACATGCAATAGGATATTTAATCATTCGTATAATTTTTTCCCTGAAAGTTAAATATTAAAACTGAATGAGAAGTCATTATCTGGAATGGTTTGTGTGAGCTATAATAGTTTCTGTTGTAATCATGTACCAAAAATCAATGGGACACATCCTCTTTCATATTTATGATGAGATAATGTCTATTTGGAGCTCATGTATTAAAAGATGAGCCTTTGTGTTCTGTTTGGAATCCAGATGACAGCCGCACTGCTGCTCGCAGTGTGTGAGAGGAAGGGAGAGAAAGAAGCGGCAGGAAAGTAGAGATTGATCTGAGAGACAGATGCGTGCTGAGACCCTTTCCGCGGCGCTCATATGTGAAGATGTTATTTTTTGCTGTTTCATTTGTTTGCAGAATTCATTAGTTTTTGTTCTCACGTTTTTGTTTCATATTTGTATGCAAGCATAACATGTATACAGACAAATCCCCTTTCTTAAGCATGCACTTTAGCAATTTCACAAAGTGTCCACATTTGATTTACAGGCGCTTGAACTAAGAATTAGAATATTTCTAGCACCCTAGAAAGCTGCTTCTTCCCTTAGCCACCTACCTAGAGTACCCATTATCTTGACTTCTAACACAGTAGCTTAGTCCCGCTTTTGTACTTGTTCTGATTAAGGATTTTGAGCTTTATCCTAAAAACAATGGGACGTTATCAGAAGGTTTCAGGCAGTGGGATGACACTATCTGATTTGCATTTCTAAGAGATCCATAACTACAGGATGGTGAATGAATTGTAGCGATCAGAGTGACAGTCAGTGGAGCGTCCTGGCAGAAGGCTGTGTGCAGAAACCTTGTAGTAGCTTGAACACCATGGCAGCAGAGACAGAAAGAGAGGAATGGCTTACATACACACACACCCTCACCCCCCCTTTAATCCTGAATGTTTTACTCTGATTTCAAAGCTTTTCTGAGGATGTCAGTCTTTGAAACATTCTATGCTTTCATCTTCTAAAGCGTCATTATTGGGAGATGCATTCCTGAGAGAGGTATGGCTAGCACTGGCAAATGCATGTTCTTCACTTTCCTTGCCAGAGTGCCTTTGAGATTTCATAATTGAACATTAGTGATCTGCATCATTTCAGAAGTCTTCAGAGCTCGATCTTGATGTCCTCTGTAGTGATGTTGCTTTTACACAGATTCTCACATGTTTATTGAAGAAGCTGAGGCAGGCTTTATGCTCCTACATGCTTTTGTCTGTTATTTTCATAGATGGAGCATAGTAACCGAGAAGAAGGAATAATTTTAGCAACAAGATCCTGCTTCTAAGTAGATCATATTTTCATTTGAAAACACTTGTAACTATACTTTAATAAACTAAAAGTGAGACCTGGTTTATGTTTGCATCACAGGGAAGAATTGGGCTTGCTTTATTTTATCACAATAGACACAGATCCTTTAGGGTTAGCCATCAAAGCTTTAGAAGTAAATGTAAAGAGAATTCTGGGACGATGGCAGGGTAGAGAGCATCTACAATCTTGCCTTAGGTAACAAATTTACCGATGGGTTCTGTTTGGCGTGATTATTTTGTAATTATTTTGAAATTCTGGAATCTATTTGAAGGTTTACAA